>NC_057813.1:286955215-287044696 GCF_018294505.1 Triticum aestivum | reverse complement strand
GACACCACATAATGGGCTTTAAAAGAAATGCCACAGTCAGGCGTCTGAGCGACACCACATAAAGGGCTTTAAAAGGAATGCCACAGTCGGGCGTCTTAGCGACACCACATAAAGGGCTTTAAAAGAAATGCCACAGTCGGGCGTCTGAGCGACACCACATAAGGGGCTTTAAAATAAACAATCATAGTGAATATCCCGGAGGTAGAACCATCCCAGAGATACTCGATAATAACAATAATATCACGGGTTAGTCACCAACAATAATAATCATAGTTATCACAAGTCACAAGTAGTAATCCCATTTCTGGTTAACAGTTTCACCTCCGAAGACCGACACTAAGACCGACACCTGACCCATCCCAGACTGTAATCCTTAACCATGGACACGGCTATTCGAATAGGTTTATTCTCTATAGAGGGTGTACTCTTTACCCACGAGTAACGGATTTCTTTAGTCCATCGGGGCTAATTCCGTCTACGGTCTTTTTGTTGAAAACACACCTGACTTGCACACACCAGCTTAACTCACACGTGTCTGGAATCACCCACGACACCTGTTAAGCAAACTCTAAGTGGGGAGGCTACAACCTCGCGTAGCATGGGATCAAATTTATATCGCGCGGTCTAAGGGGTGGCCTCCCCTCTCGGTCCCAACCGGAAACACCCATGCCCCCGGACCAGGTGGCCTGTCTACCAGCTACAACCGATATCTTCCACCATGGCCTCTCTGTACGGTGTGTGCTAGAAAGAGGTTGACAACTTACTGAACCATACTCTACTTGCTGTAGAGACGAGTGGTAGTACGAAACAAGTATGGGGGTTACTGGCACAAGACTCGATCTACGGTCGACTCGGGAGGTTTAAGTATTCCCTGCATGATTAGCATGATGAATATATTTCAACCAACAGAGTCACCGCTCATATCACCTTGCCATGCCATACCAGACATAACCGTCCCGACGGAGACCGGCGACAAACTCATGCCTACCCAAGGCAGAGGTTTTCCCAGGGTCCTGCCGGTATGCATGCAAGGCACATGAGGGTGATTATCATCACAAGTGTGTCCATTTCCAACAGCATGGAAATCAATAGCATGCACCCATGCATATGATCATATCACATGAAATAACAAGTTTCTCCAAAGTGAGGTGATGTTATGAACGTGTCATCGAACACACAAAAATATTATGCCGGGGTTCAGAATGCTTGCCTTCAATGTGTGGAAAGGCAGGGTGCACTCCAAAACTTGAAACATTTCTCCTCTCTTCAAAAATCCTATTTTAGCAATATAAAAGAATTAACACACAAAATAAAAATGGCACCAAAAGTTGTTCTAATTTTTTTTTCAAATAAATCTTAAAATAAACTAGGTGAAATTTGAGAGAGGTAGGAAAAAGAATCATTTCATTTGGAGTTGTATTTAAAAAGTTATAACCAGTCAAAGTTTTGGTCAAATCTGTTATTTAAATAAAACAGAAAAGAAAATGTTTCGGAGGGGAATACGCTTTCGGAGCGGGGGAAACGTACTGGGGGATTACGCCTTCACTTAATCCCACGTGGACAGGCACGGGGTCGCTGACAGTGGGTCCAGAGGGCCCACTGGTCAGGTTTGACCAGTCTATCCCTCCCTCCTCTTACTCTGCCCGAACGGAGGCGAGGCAACGGCGATCGTCGCCGGCGAACGGTGGCTCCCCGCGGGTTCCAGAGGGTCTGGATGGATCTGCGAGACTGCGGCGGTCCTTCCGGTGGTCGCTGGGTAGACGGGGGTGGAAAGAGTCATCGGCGGTGAGCTTCGCGGCGGAGGGGAGCTTCGGGAGCAGAGTGGTTTTGGGGCTACGGTGGTTCCCGATCAAAATCGAGTAGGGGGATGTGTTCACGGAAGGATGAGGAGGTTCCTGGCGAAGAGAACGGAGAGGGGGAGGCCCTGGTGGTGCCGGAATGGCCGGGGCAGTGGCGGCGGCCGCGGTTGCCGGAGATGAGGAAGGAGGCCTCCCCGGGTCGATTGGCTGCCAATGGGGGTCCTCGGGAGGTGGCTTGGGACCGCCTGCGTGCGGAGATGAGCTCGGGGCTCCTTTTATAGGTGTGGCAAGGCGGTTCCGCGGCGGCCGTGGATAAGCTCTCCGGCGACCGCCATTCTGTAGCTAGGGCGTCGTGGCGGCGACGAGCCCTAGTGGACACACTCGCGGATGAGCACGCGCTGTTCCAAGGGCCAGGTGGCGAACGGGAGTGGCTTTGGCGGCGGCGACATGGGCAGAGGCTGTCGGGCGGCTGTGGCGGCTAGCTCTTGGCCTGCCGGCGTGGCGAGGGGCGGCTTGGCGCGTAGCGGTGAGAAGGGGAGCGCGTGGCATGGTGCTGCAGAGCGGGCCAAAACCGTGGGGGCCAGCGTGTCGGCTCGGCGCACGTGCGTGCCAAACGCACGCTCTGCTCGCGCTCCGGGCATGCACGGGACGTGCTCGACGCAATGCCAGAGCATGCTACAGAGCTTGGGTGAGGCTGGCAATTAACAGATCTAGGTTAGGAGAAACGGGGAGTCTAGTGGACATGCTTGTTTGATCAGAGGTGCAAGTTCACAGTGCAATGCCACAATTCATGTCAAAACAGATCATGCCCGTAAGGTGTTTGACAAAATGCTAAGGGCACTTAGGCAGGTCTTGGAGTGGCCAAAAACTCCAGATGGTGGTCTCTTTAGATGTACAAGAGGGTGGTGAGGTTAGTTTGCCAAAAGTAGAAACTTGTTAGTGCAAGTTTTGCAAAACTACAATTCTGGACAGGAAATAAATGACATTATTTCATGAACCAAAATTAATCCAAGGGTTGCATGCTCCTGGATTTAGGGGTTTGGTAGGGCTATCTACAAGTAGGAGAAAGCACAAGATCATTGGAGCAAAAATAAATAGGGTTGCAGTAGAAATCACAAGGCTGGACCAGAATGAAAAAGAGGTTGATTCACTCAATATTTTCAAAGAACAGCACTAGGTTTTTGCATAAAGTTGAATCATACGCTACTAACAATATCCCATAATTTTGGTGGAGGCCAGGAAGAAATATTTAAAAGGGTTGTAGTGCAAAATGCACTCTGGACCAGAGAAGAAAAATTGAGTGTAGAGCTCAAAATATTTCATGAATGAAATATATTTTTGCATAAAAGTGATTTAAAAACATCACATGACATCTCCAAATTTTTGTGGGAATTTTAAGTGAATCTATCAAATGGTTGTAGTTCAAATATGGCCATTTAACCTTGAAAAACCATTTTCAAGAAAGTAAAGATCAAGCAACTTAATTATTTAATTAGTTATATTAAATAAGGGAAAGTTTCTCTTGAGAGATTAAATATGTCCAATGACATATTTGAAAAAATTTCTCTTTGGGAAAAACTCATCATCACAGGGAAGGAAATGATTTAAAAAAAATCAAAAAGGAGCTCAGATATCCAAAGTTTTAATTCCTGGAAATTTTTTTAATTTATTAAAACAAGGCCAAATTTTTGGGGTGTCACATGCACCATATCCAATAGAGTGCGATTACGATGTTCGGACACACTATTACGCTGAGGTGTTCCAGGCGGCATGAGTTGTGAAACGATTCCACATTTCCTTAAGTGCGTACCAAATTCGTGACTTAAATATTCTCCCCCCACGATCTGATCGTAAGAACTTTATTTTTTGGTCACGTTGATTCTCTACCTCATTCTGAAATTCCTTGAACTTTTCAAAGGTCTCATACTTGTGTTTCGTCAAGTAGACATACCCATATCTAATTAAGTCATTAGTGAGAGTGAGAACATAATGATAGCCTCCGCGAGACTCAACGCTCATTGGGCCGCACACATTAGTATGTATGATTTCCAATAAGTTGGTTGCTCGCTCCATTGTTCCGGAGAATGGAGTCTTGGTCATTTTGCCCATGAGGCATGGTTCGCATGTGTCAAATGATTCGTAATCAAGAGACTCCAAAAGTCCATCAGCATGGAGCTTCTTCATGCGTTTGACACCATTGTGACCAAGGCGGCAGTGCCACAAGTATGTGGGACTATCATTATCAACCTTACATCTTTTGGTATTCACACTATGAATATGTGTAACATCACGTTCGAGATTCATTAAGAATAAAATATTGACTAGGGGGGCATGACCATAAAACATATCTCTCATATAAATAGAACAACCATTATTCTCGGATTTAAATGAGTAGTCATCTCGTATTAAACGAGATCCAGATACAATGTTCATGCTCAAAGCTGGCACTAAATAACAATTATTGAGGTATAAAACTAATCACGTAGGTAAATGTAGAGGTAGCATGCCGACGGTGATCACGTCGACCTTGGAACCATTCCCGACGCGCATCGTCACCTCGTCCTTCGCTAGTCTCCGCTTATTCCGCAGCTCCTATTTTGAGTTAAAAATATGAGCAACCGCACTGGTATCAAATACCCAGGAGCTACTACGAGTACTAGTAAGGTACACATCAATTACATGTATATCACATATACCTTTGGTGTTGCCGGTCTTCTTGTCCGCTAAGTACTTGGGGCAGTTCCGCTTCCAGTGTCTGCTTCCCTTGCAATAAAAGCACTCAGTCTCACGTTTGGGTCCACACTTTGGCTTCTTCCTGGCAACTAGCTTACTGGGCACAGCAATTCCCTTGCCGTCCTTCTTGAAGTTCTTCTTGCCCTTGACTTTCTTGAAACTAGTGGTTTTATTGACCATCAACACTTGATGTTCCTTCTTGATCTCCACCTCCGCTGATTTCAGCATTGAAAATACCTCAGGAATGGTTTTCACCATCCCCTACATATTGTAGTTCATCACAAAGCTCTTGTAGCTAGGTGGGAGTGACTGGAGGATTCTGTTAATGACCGCGTCATCCGGGAGATTAACTCCCAGCTGAGACAAGCGGTTGTGCAACCCTAACATTTTGAGTATGTGCTCGCTGACAGAACCATTCTCCTCCATCTTATAACTGTAGAACTTGTCAGAGACTTCATATCTCTCGACCCAGGCATGAGCTTGGAAAACCATTTTCAGCTCTTGGAACATCTCATATGCTCTGTGCTGCTCAAAACGCTTTTGGAGCCCTAGTTCTAAGCTGTAAAGCATGCCGCACTGAACCAGGGAGTAATCATCACTACGCGACTGCCAGGCATTCATAACATCTTGAGTTGCTGGGAAAAAGGGTGCTTCACCTAGCGGTCCATCTAGGACATATGCTTTCTTGGCAGCTATGAGGATGATCCTCAAGTTTCGGACCCAGTCCGTATAGTTGTTGCCATCGTCTTTCAACTTGGTTTTCTCTAGGAATGCGTTGAAGTTGAGGGCAACATTAGCGTCGGCCATTTGATCTACAAGACATATTGCAAAGATTTTAGACTAAGTTCATGATAATTAAGTTCATCTAATCAAATTATATAATGAACTCCCACTCAGATAGACATCCCTCTAGTCATCTAAGTGATACATGATCCAAGTCAACTAGGTCGTGTCCGATCATCATGTGAGACGGACTAGTCATCATCGGTGAACATCTTCATGTTGATCGTATCTTCTATACGACTCATGTTCGACTTTTCGGTCTCTTGAGTTCTGAGGCCATGTTTGTACATGCTAGGCTCGTCAAGTCAACCTAAGTGTTTTGCATGTGTAAATCTGGCTTACACCCGTTGTATGTGAATGTTAGAATCTATCACACCCGATCATCACGTGGTGCTTCGAGACAACGAATTTTTGCAACGGTGCACAGTTAGGGGGAACACTTTCTTGAAATTATTATGAGGGATCATCTTATTTATGGTACCCTCATTCTAAGCAAATAAGATGTAAAACATGATAAACATCACATGCAATCAAATAGTGACATGATATGGCCAATATCATTTTGCTCCTTTTGATCTCCATCTTCGTGGCACCATGATCATCATCATCACCGGCATGACACCATGATCTCCATCAACATGATCTCCATCATCGTGTCTTCATGAAGTTGTCACGCCAACGATTACTTCTACTATTATGGCTAATGGTTTAGCAATAAAGTAAAGTAATTACATGGCGTTATTGAATGACATGCAGGTCATACAAAAAATAAAGACAACTCCTATGGCTCCTACCGGTTGTCATAGTCATCGACATGCAAGTCGTGATTCCTATTACAAGAACATGATCAATCTCATACGTCACATATATATAATTTATCACATCCTTTTGGCCATATCACATCACATGGCATATGCTGCAAAAACAAGTTAGACGTCCTCTAATTGTTGTTGCATGTTTTTTACGTGGCTGCTATAGGTTTCCAGCAAGAACGTTTCTTACCTACGCTAAAATCACAACGTGATATGCCAATTTCTATTTACCCTTCATAAGGACCCTTTTCATCAAATTCGATTCGACTAAAGTGGGAGAGACAGACACCCGCTAGCCACCTTATGCAACTAGTGCATGTCAGTCGATGGAACATGCCTCATGTAAGCGTACGTGTAAGGTCGGTCCGGGCCGCTTCATCCCACGATGCCGCTGAAACAAGATAAGACTAGTAGTGGAAAGTAAATTGACAAAATCGACGCCCACAACAATCTTGTGTTCTACTCGTTCATAGAAACTACGCATACACCTAGCTCATGATGCCACTATAGGGGATCGAAGCAGAAATTTAAAATTTTCTACGCATCACCAAGATCAATCTATGGAGTCATCTAGCAACGAGAGAGACAGGAGTGCATCTACATACTCTTGTAGATCGTGAGCAGAAGCATTCAAGAGAACGGGGTTGATGGAGTCATACTCGTCGTGATCCAAATCACCGATGATCCTAACACCGAACGGACGGCACCTCCGTGTTCAACACATGTACGGAGAGGAGACGTCTCCCGCGCCTTGATCCAGCAAGGAGGGAGAGGTTGAGGAAGAGAGCTCCAACAGCAGCATGACGGCATGGTGGTGATAGAGCGGCAGTACTCCGGCAGGGCTTTGCCAAGCTCTTAACAGAGGAGGAGAGGTGTTGGGGAGGGGAGGGGCTGCGCCTTTGGTGTGGTCGTCAGCCCTCCCCTCGCCCCTCTATTTATAGGGGAAGGGGGAAGGGGGTCAGCCCCTTCTATATGATATCTAGAGGGGGGGCGGTGGCCAAGGGGAGGGGCTAGCCTGCCAAGCAAGGGGGGCGCCCCTTCTAGGGTGCCCCCCCCAACCCTAGGCGCATGGGCCCAAGGGGGCATGCGCCTAGCCCTCCAAGGGTTGGTTCCCTTTCCTCTATGGCCCATGAGGCCCTCTAAGAGAGGTGGCCCCTCCTGATGGACCCCCGGAACCCCTCCGGTGGCCTCGGTACAATACAGATATGCCCCCGAACTTTTCCGGTGACCGTATGACAACTTCACATATATAAATCTTCACCTCCGGACTATTCTGGAACTCCTCGTGACGTCCGGGATCTCATCCGGGACTCCGAACAACATTCGGTAATCACATACAAGTCTTCCTAATAACCCTAGTGTCATCGAACCTTAAGTGTGTAGACCCTACGGGTTCGGGAATCATGCAGACATGACCGAGACAGCTCTCTGGCCAATAACCAACAGCGGGATCTGGATACCCATGTTGGCTCCCACATGTCCCACAATGATCTCATCAAATGAACCACGATGTCGAGGATTCAAGTAATCCCGTATACAATTCCCTTTGTCAATCGATAGTTACTTGCCCGAGATTCTATCGTCGGTATCCCAATACCTCGTTCAATCTCGTTACCGGCAAGTCACTTTACTCGTACCGAATGCATGATCATGTGACCAACCGCTTGGTCACATTGAGCTCATTATTATCATGCATTACCGAGTGGGCCCAGAGATACATCTCCGACATACGGAGTGACATATCCCAGTCTCGATCCGTGCCAACCCATCAGACACTTTCGGACATACCTATAGTATAACTTTATAGCCACCCAGTTACGTTGTGACGTTTGGTACACCCAAAGCACTCCTATGGTATCCGGGAGTTACACAATCTCATGGTCTAAGGAAATGATACTTGACATTAGAAAAGCTCTAGCAAACGAACTACACGATCTTGTGCTATGCTTAGGATTGGGTCTTGTCCATCACATCATTCTCCCAATGATGTGATCCTGTTATCAACGACATCCAATGTCCATGGTTAGGAAACCGTAACCATCCATTGATCAACAAGCTAGTCAACTAGAGGCTCACTAGGGACATGCTGTGGTCTATGTATTCACACATGTATTACAATTTTTGGATAACACAATTATAGCATGAACAATAAACAATTATCATGAACAAGGAAATATAATAATAACCATTTTCTTATTGCCTCTAGGGCATATTTCCAACAGGAACATCGCAAAAAAAGGAGATGCAGCGGTGAGCCTATACAGTGTGCTATGGTACGTCACTCCTCCATTGCAATCATCGTGACATGTTATTTGTATGTCAGTTCTATTGGCCAAGTTTCCTAGGGACGGTTATTACATGTTATCCTAAGAAAATAAGCACCTGTGAATATAAGCTCCATGTAATAAGCCAACCAGTTCTTTTCATTGCTTTTTCAGCTTATCTTTGGTATGATCAGTGAAAAGTCTAGATTGCATTATATTTTTTCATTTTGCTGCCCATATGAAAGTTAATTTGACTTGCAAACATCACAAATTGAACCCAGTGCAGTAATTAATATGATAGGAAAACAGACCATCACTATTTGCTCAAAATGCATGTACAAAGATACCATCTACTTGGCACAATCTACTTTGGTCAATGTTTTCCATAGAGATCCCATTGCCTAATTTAAACGAAGAATGCATGACCCTCATTTAAATGAAGAACAATTATTTATAGAAATTCGATGGTCCAAGTGGCTGGTTATTATCATATAACAACACCACCTATAAGAATCATATAGCAGCAGCAGCTCATAGCAACTCATCATACAGCAGCAGCAGTGTGCAATTCATCATATACCAGCAGCAACTCATAGCAATTCATCATATAGCAGCAGCATGAGCAGCTCATAGCAATTCATCATATAGCAGCAACAGGAGCAGCTCATAGCAATTCATCATATAGTAGTAGCAGGAGCAACTAATAAGAATTCATCATATAGAATCAGCAGGAGCAGCTTATAGAAACTCATCATATAGCAGCAGCAACAACTCATAGCAATTCATCATATAGCAGCAACAGCAACTCATAGCAATTCATCATATAGCAGCAGCAGCTCATAGCAATTCATCATATAGCAGTAGCAGCAGCAGCTCATAGCAATGCATCATATAGCAGCAGCAGAAGCAGCTCATAGCAATTCATCGTATAGTGGATCAGAATGAAAATTTGGCAAAAAATCAGAGGAGATCCTCACCTTGTTGGATGAGCTCATCCTTCAACAGCACCTCAAGGCCACGGCCAAGGAGGAGGGCACGGGAATAAGGTGCCTTCTGTCGCAGTGTGGCATTAGCCGTAGTTGTGAAGCGACCGCCGGAGTAGTGCATTGGATGAACCACAGTGGAGCAGCTGCTGGAGACCATGAGAATGAGGGGCGGCGCCAGAGGGAGGAGCAGCCAGGGAGATTTGCCCCTACCGCCAGCCATCTAGCCTAGCTGGATAGAGCATCGTTGAGGACCAGGCCAGATGGGACCAATGGCGATGGCTCGCTGGAGGAACCCTAGTGTTGTAGGCAGGGGATCGAGGTAGAGGTAAAGGGGAGAGGAGATGCAAGCGGGCAGGGCAATGAACGCTTGTGTGTTTGTTTTTACTGGAGGGTCAGGTGTGACACGGGCGTCAGCAGCTGCATTTTGAGTGTAATATAGGCAGACAACAGAGTCATTTCACTATCCCCCTTCCCTTCAATTTTTAGTGAGGTTCTACTCGAAACACCCCCCCTCCAAAGCGAAATTAGTTAAGCCCAAGCCCATAACTCAAAAATGACTTGTTTACATCTTTTATGGCTTATTTTGACAATAAGACCTAAAAATGCGGAATCGAACTGGCCCTTAACCTGCAATTCAATTGTGCGTCCAATGATGAATCACTCCTGCCTGCTATAGTGTACATTTAGGCATCATCATACATGGCATAACCTAATACATGTGCATTCCATTGTAGAATCTGGAATATGCAATGTTTATGTTAGTTCATACGTTGCACATGATGTTTAAATGCCCCTTAAATCTGTTCAGTCAAGTGATGGTCTTTAAGCCTCCTTCTTTGCTTCTTTTCTTGATATGTAAGATTTGCTCACACATCTGTTCAATTGCTTGTTTGCATCAGCCAGCCATACTAGGACTGTTTGCCTTGATTACTTGTTGTTCTTGACCTAACACTCTAACAGAGCTTGTCAACGATTTAACCACTAAGTGTTGTTGTAGTGGGGCCTTGTCTAACTCATAGGTGACATAAAGGTTTGGCTGTACACTAAAGTAGGCTCTCCAAGAGTACCTGGAGATCCAGTTCGAAGGTATGCTAGTTTTGACATAGTGCAGACATAGTAACTGCTCATTTCATTTTGTGCAAGTGCAAGAGATACGGCATGTTTCATTATGTGGTGTTGTTTTTTTATAATCTCATCCTTTTGTGTTCACAGACTGGAAAGTATGCATATTTATCTTCCAAGGAGACGAGTAACTAGTTTGTGTCACCTTGCATAGGGGGTGCAGTGAAGATAAGATTGAGGATTTCCAAGTACAAGATGTTAGGAAGGAGCCTTGCAAGAGAAGGAGGAGCTGCACTGAGCCTCTTCAACCTGTTAAGGTAAGTCACTGTATCCAACTCAACGGTTCAATTCCTTGTTTGTTTCAGGCATAGTTAATTTGCTCTTTTCAATTGCTTTATTTGTCCTCAGTTAATGAGATGTCCAAAGAATGATGCATGATGTTTGGTACTTGTATAACTATTAGTTAACATAATTAAAGGCCTTACCATCTAATTACTCTGCTGAAGTGTGCCTGAAGCTTTGAAGTCTATTAACCAACTATTATTGCATGAGGCTCACAATCTAGTTTATATTAGGCTAATGATTGCATATTTTTGCTTGTTGTAGTATGTTTGTATGAAACCCTCTGTTGTTCATTATGCTCCCTAAGACTTTAATTGAGCTACAGAATGGCCAACTGCTTGCTTACTTATATGCAACATGTTGTCTAAATTTGTAACTTGTCTGTGTTTTGGATTGGGCCCCAACATCATGCTCCTATGATGAGCTAAGAGAGATTTATGTATGCAGGCTGCACAGACTACCTTTTTTATAAATTTTAAAATATCACCTGCTTATGCTTCATGACGTGTAACATTATTGTTAGTCCTGTTTTGCCATGTACTCCCTCCGTCCAAAAATAAGTGTCTTAACTTTGTACTAGCGCTAGTACAAAGTTGTACTAACCTTGAGACACTTATTTTGGGATAGAGGGAGTACAAAATAGTGTCTTGCTCGCTTAACTATTGTAACTATATTTTTGCCCTAGTCATGTGTACTTACAAAAACATTTCAAGATGAAGTGACATCAACACAAATATCTGCAAGCAGTGCGACATGGCTGTTACCGAATGATTATGGATTGGAATTGGAATGTGCTGATGTTCTCGAGCATCAACTAGACGTGGAAAGACAACGTGTACATGATTCTCAATGTGCAATCAACAAGTTGAGACTGGACATGCAGGTATTAGATGCAGGAGTCAAAAAATGAAACAAGACACTGAGGTAACCACGAAGGAATTGGAGATTTTGCAGACTGACATTTGTGCTATCTGAATCCGGCCAATCCTATTTTCTTAAGAGATTATAGTTCAAATGGAGTTTAGTTGATGCGCGTCCATCATGTATGAGTTGTATTTGCCTAGTGTATGTAATTTGCTGTTTGTGTATGCTTTATTATCACCAGTGTCGAACCATAATGCCCAGTGGGTATAATCGGCTATAATTTCTTTATTGTATAGTGTAGGATTATTCTACATTTCTATGCCTTGGTCTCTTTGTTGTATAGTGTATGTTTTTTAGAGGTGATAGTATAGAGTAGGATAATTCTTTAAATATGCTATATCGTTCAAATGGGGGCCAACTCGCCCAAACGTTGTAGTAACCATGGCCCTCCACGGGCCGTACGATCCATGGGCCATCTACGGGACGGATGATCCATGGCCTTCTATGGGCTGTCGGATCCATGGGCCTTCTATCGGCCGTCAGATCCATGGGCCTTCACTGGCCGTCGGATCCATGGGCCTTCTACGTCCCATAGGATCCATGGGCCTTGTACGGGCAGTATCATCTATGGGCCTTGTATGGGCCGTTTAATGGGCCGTAAACGGGATAGAGTGGAAATCGTATGTTTTATGGGCTGACCATAACGGGCCATTAATAGGTTGTATTTGATGATGATATGGAAATGGCCCAACAGATTAATGGGCCACAAATGGGCCGACTGTATCCACGGGTTGAATTTGGCCCACAAGCAGAAAAGGCCAGTAATGGGCCGTAAGTAACTGAATGCTGGAAATGAGGCCAAGAATAAATGGGCCCTGAGAAGGCCGAAAGGTAACACGGGCTGGAAACGACCCAATGGAATAATGGGCCGCTAATGGGTATAAAGCGATACATTGTTCATTACAGGCCGTTTCGCCATGGGTCGTTAATGGGCCAAGAGTTATAAAGGGACTCGTATGGGCCGAAAGAAGTCATGGGCCATATATGGGCCGGAAGTTAGAACGGGCTGGAATCATATTGGACGGCCTAGATAATGCTATTGGGCCTAATACCGTCAGGCCATAACGGGCCGTGAGTTAGCAGGCTGTAAATGGGCTATATGCGAACATGTCGTTAACATGCTTTCTGTGGGCCGGCCCGCCACCTTTTGACCAAGTCAAATGGGCCGGCCTTTTCATAGGAATGGGCCTTTGTTGGGCTGTGCCACATGTCGACGTATCATAGGCACCTTGTGTCCAATGAGTGGATGACTTCTGTCCCAACGGTGAGCCGACACGTGTTTCCTCTGGCCAATGATGATTTTACACATGGAAAATCCCCATTGGTCGGGGCTGTTAATGGGTTATCGGATCCAAAGCCAGACCCAATAGCTTAACGGTGTTCTATTATGGTGGATGCCACGTGTCGGTCACCCTTGACGAAAGCACTTCTGTGACGCGTGATTTATGGTCATGGAAGTGGACATTTCCGTGATGATAATTTTGGTAATGTCATGGAACACTTCTATGACAGCACAGGTATGACTATCTTGATTCTATCATAAAATCGTCATGGATGTACATGCATGACAAAAACACGACCTACTGTGACAAACACGTATCATCACAGAAGTGAATTTTTTTTGTAGTGTATGTTTGAACGTAAGTAGTTCAAGATCACTTCTTGATCATTACTAGTTTGCGACCGTTTACGTAGCTTCTCATCTTATTCTTGTATTCGTAAGATAGCAACCATATCATGCTTAGTCGATGTTGCAGCCTCACCACTTATCCATTCCATACCCATTAAGCTTTGCTAGTCTTGATACCCATGGTGATGGGATTGCTGAGTCCTTGTGGCTCACAGATTACTACAACAATAGTTGTAGGTATAGGCAATGCGATGATCATGACGCGAGAGTGATGTTTACTTGTCTTGGAGTTCATCTTCTGCTTCTTCTTCGATGAGGGGATAGGTTCCAGGTCGGCAGCCTGGGCTAGCAGGGTGGATGTCATTTGAGTTTCTGTTTGTTTTTCATCCATAGTCATATATTGCTCTTGTGTATGATGTTGTTGTATTCATATGGCATTGTATGCCTTTTGTATGTATCCCCAACTATTATGCAATGGTACGATGTAATGATATCCACCTTGCAAAAGTGTCTCCAATATGCGCTTCTATCCTTGGTGGAACCTTCGAGTTCCTTTAGGATAGGGTCGCATATTGGGCGTGACAAGTTGGTATCAAAGCCTCAACTGACCATAGGAGCCCCCTTGATTGATCGTAGTTGTTCATTGTCGAGTCTAGAAGAAAACTGTTTTTCAGAGTCTAGTTATATCAGAGAGTAGGAATTCTTTTTACTCCTCGGCCCCTTTGTCGCTCTGGTGAGGAATCTTGACGTATGTGTTTTGATATGCTCCTCCTCCCCTTCAAATTTTCCTTAGGATCACGCGGTTAGTTTTCCGATCGTTGGTTCTCAGCTCTTTTCATCCGGTGCATTTCTCGTCAAGTTGATTCGACCCTCTTTGTTTTCGAAAGATCAATCGTCAGTTCTTTCTCAGCGACGAGGTTCTCCCTGTCATCAGTTGTTTTCTTTTCCCACCCCCACCCCTTTTTCTTCTCGGAGCCGGAGTCCATAATCGAGTATCCATCCTACTCGTGTGAAGCCTTTGCAGTTTTTCCTCAATTATGGCAACCGGTGTTTTTCTCTTAAAGTTATTCGTCGGTTCCCCCTTCCAAGTTGCCTTTGTTTTTCCCGCCCTCCCACCTTTTTTTTCTTCCTCGAGTCTGAGTCTCTTTCAACCATCAATTTCATTCGTGCAGATCCTCTTCAGTCTTTCGTCAATTGTTTCAACCGATGATTTCTTGTCTAGTTCGCCATTCTTCATCGCTTTTTCGTTTCTGGTGGACTCAATTCAAGTTTTTTGGTTTGATCATATTCTTTTCCTTGGATCAAGTGTTCCGCTTGCTCATTCGCCTCTCGCCATTTAATCATTACGGAGTGTGGAAGGGATCTCAAGAGATCTGTTTGTGTTCCAATTAATTCGAGGTTGTCACCTCATTCAAGTCTTCATTGTTCCGGTGCATCATTTCTCTTTCAACAATCCTTTTTCAACGGTGTTTTCTCTTTAGTGGGCCCTAACCCACAGGTTTATTCCCACGATCTTACCTGACTCTTCTAATTATTCCGGAGTTATTCTCAAATTCTTTTCAAGTGTGATGTAAGAATGGATCCCATCAGTCACATGCCTTCTCTAAGATTGCTGTCAAATTCTTTTCATCTGTCGCTCAACGTTTTCCTCTTTTCATTTATCCGGAGTGTCTCGACAATTTTGGTGGTGTTTCCCGTCGTCATTTGAAGACCGAAGAAGAGTTTCTCCTAAATCTTGCCCGCGTTCCCAAAGATTCAAGGTTCTAGTTTCATGTTATCCTATCGAAGTGTTCCGTTTGTCAGATATTCTTTTCTTACCAATCCGGAGGATGTCAGGAGTTGTTTTTCGTTCCTTTTCACCGTAGGCCATCATTCTAGATGTCGTTCTCCAATCATCCCGACGCATTTGTCAAGGGAAATCACAATGCTTGATTCCTCACTGATGGACTCCTACCACCTATGAGTATCCAACCTCAAAGAGTAACAATATTGAAGGGAAAACACTCAAGACTTGATCAAATCAAAATTTTCTTTGGTCACAAGGAGTGGGAGTTGATCTTTATTTTGATTGGAACAACTCTCACAAATCTTCTCCAAATCTAGGATTTAGTGTGGGGGAGTATGAGAGGGAGCACTTGTGTTCTTGGGGATGATATGAATGTAGTGGTCAACTATTTATACCCCAAGAGAATATAGCCTATTTTCGGCACTTGTTGACCTGCCCAGACTATCTGGATGCCCCCCAGATGATCTGGGAAATGCCTTGATAATCTGGATGGGGATCCGGATAGGTTGAAAATAGAATGCAGCTGTAGGGAGTCCA
Source organism: Triticum aestivum (assembly GCF_018294505.1). Lineage (NCBI taxonomy): Eukaryota > Viridiplantae > Streptophyta > Magnoliopsida > Poales > Poaceae > Triticum > Triticum aestivum. The sequence goes on along the minus strand of NC_057813.1, from coordinate 287,029,038 downwards.
GATGTCCGGAAGGAACACCAGATGAATTTTGTGTAGGAGAAGTACTCCGAGACAGTCGTATGATCTGGGACTTCGTCCAAACAATCCAGGCATGATCTGGAAGCCCATCCATTAGATTCGGCTCTGTTGCAAGATATCCGCGACCACATATGGGACCGGGTGGCCCTTGCTGGTTCAGCGGGGGGACATGCGTTGCACAAAGAGCAGACCAGCGCACGGCAGCACGACAGAGAGCACACAGGCAATTTACCCAGGTTCAGGCCGTCGTAAGGCATAAGACCCTACTCCTGCTTTGGTGGATTGATGGTGGAATGGATGTGGTGGTGCGTAGTACAATTGCCTGGCAAGGGCTGCCTCGGGGCTACTGCGGCTACGCGCGTATGGTGGCTTGGGTTTTGTCAACTTTCCAACCCTCTAACCCCTCCTACGAGTACCATGGGCCTCCTTTTATAGATTAAGGGGTCACCATAGTGGCAAAGTGGTCATTATCCACTGATATGATAGTGAACAGTGCTATCATACCTAACCCTGCGGGCTGACAGGGTGCATCAAATGCAACGCTTAGTGTCACATCACTGGTTGCTCGGCAAGGCCTGTCGGGCTAACTCGCCAACTTCGCATCTGTTCTCTTGACATGTCGCAGGACGGGTGTCATCTGTGAGTTTTTGCCGTAGGAGATGGCTGCCATGTGGCAAATGGCTACCACTTAATCACCTTGCGGCTTGACACCGCACTGATAGACGACGCGGGTCATGCTTGAGTGGTTGGCCGGATGGTTCAGCCCCCGCGAGCCCCTGGGAGGCCCTGCCGGGGAGTCTTGGTTGTTTGCTTCTGGTGGTGGCCTGGCCCCTTGCTGGGCTCGCCTACTCGGCAAGGGAGGCCCTTTCCTTGTGGATATCTCGTCCTTCTAGCTTGAGCTTGGCCTCTCTGAGTTGCATGTGGGTTCTTCAAATATCTTGGTTCTTCAATCCCAGTCTTGAGCCGGTGCTTCAATCTTGATCTTGTGCCTGTGCATAGTTGGGCAACATACTCGGGGTCTACTTCACCGACAGAAGCCCCCGGGCAAGCCCCGAACGCGATGCTGAGCATCGTCGGGGTAGGGCCTAATAAGTGCATAGGTAGGATTGCCAAAGGGGTAGGCCCCTTGAGGTCTTCCGTTGCTGCTTCATTAGTCTTGATTCCGTGGCGGTTTCCGATTTCCCCACGCGTGGTGTAAAGCCAATAGTGGTGGGGCCGCGGCAGTGATGGCCCGTGAATGACTTTAACGCACAGGGTAGAAACTGCCAAATTACTCTTCCCACACCACGCTCTTATCCTTAGCCACGTATGCTGCATGCATCGCTTGGGGTAGGTAACGAAGGCGCGTGGCGTTGGAGAGCATCTTGAAGCGGGTATCTCTGTCTTGAATTGGCGGAGGAGGGCGGTGGTCGCCCATTGATGGAGTGGCCTCCCTCCTCGTCCTGCCTATAGAAGGAGGGCTGGAGGAGGGCGGAGTCATTGATACGTCTCCAATGTATCTATAATTTTTTATTGCTCCATGCTATTATATTACCCCTTTTGGATGTTTATGGGCTTTATTCTACACATTTATATCATTTTTGGGACTAACCTACTAACCGGAGGCCCAGCCTGTATTGTTGTTTTTTTGCCTATTTCAGTATTTCGAAGAAAAGGAATATCAAAAGGAGTCCAAACGGAATGAAACCTTCGGGAGCGTTATTTTTCGAACAAATCTGATCCCGAGAGCCTGGAGTGCAAGTCAAGAAAGCTCCGAGGGCCCCACGAGATAGGAGGGCGCCCCCCTGTAGGGCGCGCCCACTTGTCTCGTGGGCCCCTCGGGCATCCACCGACGTACTTCTTCCTCCTATATATATCCACGGACCCCGAAATCATCCAAGAGCACCACGAAACACAATTTCCACACACCGTAACCTTCTGTATCCGCGAGATCCCATCTTGGATCCTTCGCCGGCACTCTACCGGAGGGGGAATCGACTACGGAGGGCTTCTACATCAACACCATAGCCTCTCCGATGAGTGGTGAGTAGTTTACAATAGACCTACGGGTCCATAGTTATTAGCTAGATGGCTTCTTCTCTCTTTTTGGATCTCAATACAATGTTCTCCCCTCTCTTGTGGAGATCTATTCAATGTAATCTCTTTTTGCGGTGTGTTTGTCGAGATCCGATGAATTGTGGGTTTATGATCAAGTTTATCTATGAATAATATTGGAATCTTCTCTGAATTATTTTATGTATGATTGAGTTATCTTTGCAAGTCTCTTCGAATTATCAGTTTGGTTTGGCCTACTAGATTGATCTTTCTTGCCATGGGAGAAGTGTTTAGCTTTGGGTTCAATCTTGCAGTGATCTTACCCAATGACAGAAAGGGTTGCAAGACACATATTGTATTGTTGCCATCGAGGATAACAAGATGGCGTTTATATCATATTGCATGTGTTTATCCCTCTACATCATGTCATCTTGCTTAAGGCGTTACTCTGTTCTTATGAACTTAATACTCTAGATGCAGGCAGGAGTCAGTCGATGTGTGGAGTAATAGTAGTAGATGCAGGCAGGAGTCAGTCTACTTGTTATGGACGTGATGCCTATATACATGATCATGCCTAGATAACGTCGTAATTATTCGCTTTTCTATCAATTGCTCGACAGTAATTTGTTCACCCACCGTAATACTTATGCTCTCGAGAGAAGCCTCTAGTGAAACCTATGGCCCCGGGGTCTATCTCTTATCATATTTGCTTTCAATCTACTTTTATTTGCATCTTTACTTTTCTGCATTTATATCACAAAATACCAAAAATATTATTATCTCTCTATCACATCTCACTTTCGTAAGTGACCGTGAAGGGATTGACAACCCCTTTATTGCGTTGGTTGAGAGTTCTCAGTTTGTTTGTGTAGGTGCGTGGGACTTTTGAGGAGCCTCCTACTGGATTGATACCTTGGTTCTCAAAACTGAGGGAAATACTTACGCTACACTTTGCTGCATCACCCTCTCCCCTTCGGGGAAAACCAACGCTAGCTCAAGACGTAGCAAGAAGGATTTCTGGCACCGTTGCCGGGGAGGTCTTCGCTCAAGTCAAGACATACCAAGTACCCATCACAAACCCATCTCCCTCGCATTTACATTATTTGCCTCTCGTTTTCCCCTCTCCCACTTCACCCTTGCCGTTTTATTCGCCCTCTCTTTCCCAATCTTCTCCTCTCTTTTCGCTTGCCGTTTTTCTGTTTGCTTGTGTGTTGGATTACTTGTTGCCATGGCACAAGATAATACCAAGTTGTGTGATTTCTCGAATACCAATAATAATGATTTCCTTAGTACTCCGATTGCTCCTCTTAATGATGTTGAGTCTTGTGAAATCAATGCTGCTTTGCTGAATCTTGTTATGAAAGATCAATTCGCCGGCCTTCCTAGTGAAGATGCCGCTACTCATCTAAACAATTTTGTTGATTTGTGTGATATGCAAAAGAAGAAAGATACGGATAACAATATTGTCAAATTAAAGTTATTTCCTTTTTCACTTAGAGATCGTGCTAAAATTTGGTTTTCGTCTTTCCCCAAAAATAGTATTGATTCTTGGAACAAGTGCAAAGATGCTTTTATCTCTAAGTATTTTAATCCCGCTAAGATCATCACTCTTAGGAACGATATTATGAATTTTAAACAACTTGATCATGAGCATGTTGCCCAATCTTGGGAAAGAATGAAATTGATGCTTCCCAATTGCCCTACTCATGGCTTGAATTTATGGATGATCATACAAAAAATTTATGCCGGTTTGAACTTTGCCTCTAGAAATCTCTTAGATTTGGCCGCGGGAGGCACGTTTATGGAAATTACGTTAGGAGATGCTACAAAATTGCTTGATAATATTATGGCTAATTATTCTCAATGGCACACCGAAAGATCTTCTAGTTAAAAAGTGCATGCTATAGAAGAAATCAATGTTTTGAGTGGAAAGATGGATGAACTTATGAAGATGTTTGCTACTAAAAATACTCCTCTTGATCCCAATGATATGCCTTTGTCTTCCTTGATTGAGAATAATAATGATTCTATGGATGTGGATTTTGTTGGTAGGAATAGTTTTGGAAACAACGCTTATAGAGGAAATTTTAATATTAGACTGTTCCCTAGTAATCCCTCTAATAATTATGGAAATTCCTACAATAGTTCTTATGGTAATTTTAATAAGATGCCCTCTGATTTTGAGAATAGTGTGAAATAATTTATGATTTCTCAAAAGAATTTTAATGCTTTGCTTGAAGAAAAATTGCTCAAAGTTGATGATTTGGCTAGGAACGTTGATAGACTTTTGCTTGATGTTAATTCTCTTAAACTTGGATCTTCTTCTCCTAAGCATGATATCAATGAGTCTCCCAAAGTAATGAGAATCTCCATTGACGAATGCAAGGAAAGAACCGCTAGATTGCGTGCTAAGAAAGATAGCTTTATAAAAGCGTGTTCTTCTAGTCTCCATGAAAATAATGATGAGGATCTTAAAGTTATTGATGCGTCTCCGATTAGATCTATGTTTTGCAATATGAATTTTGATGATTATGGGAGTGATGATGAATCAACTTTGCCTAGAAGGCGTCCCAAAAATTCAGAATCTTTAGATCGTGATGTTCAATTTGGTAAAAGAGAGATTGGAGAATCTTCAACTTCTAATATTGAACCTACTATCTCGGATTTCAAGGAATTTGATTATGATAATTGCTCTTTAAAAGGTCGTATTTCCTTGTTGCAATCCGTTGTTAATTCTCCTCATGCTTATAGTCAAAATAAAGCTTTTACCAAACATATCGTTGATGCCTTGTTGCAATCTTATGATGAAAAACTGGATTTGGAAGTTTCTATACCTAGAAAACTGAATGATGAGTGGGAACCTTGTAACACCCCAAAAATTTAACCAAGTTTTGAATATTAAAATTTTGCCAGGAGTTTTAAAATTTTGCCTTCTAGATATTTCTGTTGATTTCAGAGCTTTTCTTTTTATTATTGGGGAGTTTCTACCCAAGTGGATCTTTCCAAAATGTATTGGACTTCTATACTCTCTCTTTAAAATATTTCTTAATCAGCATAATTATTTACTTAATTATTTCACCCTGAGCTTTATTCATTTAAATGACTTGTTTTAAGTTTTGGAGCTCTTTTTGAACTGCAATCTTTTGATAACTTTAACTAAAATTCCAACCAAAATTTGGAGATGTCAAGTGATGTCTCTAAACCACTTTTGTGCAATGATATATTTCATTCATTGCATATTTTGAGTTCCACACCTGTTTTTCAAATCTGGTCCAGTGGGCATTTTTGCACTATAGCCTATTTAAATATTTCTTTAGAGCCTCCACCAAAATTATGGGATGTCAGTGGTAGCATGCCATCCAACTTTATGCAAATACCTAGTGGTGTTCTTTGGAAAAATTGAGTGTTTCAACCTCTTTTTCTTTCTGGTCCAGCTTGCTGTTTTCTACTGCAACCCTATTCATTCTTGCTCTAGTGACCTTGTGCTTTCACCTGCTTGTAGTCAACCCTGCAAAACCTCTAAGTCCAGGAGCATGCACTCTTTGGAACACTTTTGGTCCATGTAATGATGCCATTTACTCCCTGTCCAGAATTGAAGTTTTGCAAAAACTGCACTAACAAGTTTCTCCATTTGGCAAACTAACCTCACCACCCTCTCTTTCTTCTAAAGAGACCCAACTCTGGGAGATTTGGCCACTCCAAGAACTGCCTAGGTGCCTTTGGCATTTTGTCAAACACCTTGAGAGCATGGACAGTTTTGGCATAAGAGTTTGTTTACTTTATGATCTTGATCCCCTGACCAGACCAGCATGTCCCATGGATTTGCCCTAACCTATAACCCCACCCTGCTAACCCTCTTGTGGTTTAGAGCCCCCTATCATGCCTTCGAATTTTGTCGAGCACGTTCCGTGCGTGCAATGGGCACACCCAGAGCGCGAGCGGAGCACGCGTTTTGCACTTGCCGCGCCCGAACCGCCGCGTCTCGCCCCGCACTCACTCCGGTCTGTGACCGACCGCAGCCAGCACGCCGTGTCCCCTTCTGCACCCCACGAGCCCTGCAGCCCTCGCCACGTCTCCGGCAGGCCAGCAGCTAGCCGCCACTGCCGCTCGACAGCTCCTGCGCTAGCCAGCATCGCCCAAGCCACCCCAGCTCGCCAGCTCGCCCTTGGAGCAGTGCCTGCTCATCCGCTAGCTCCTGCCGTCATCCCCAGCCTCGCCACGATGCCCTGCAGGTACAGAATGTCGGTCGCCGACGAGCTCATCCATTGCCGCCACGAACCGACGTGGGAGCGCTATAAAAGGAAGCCCCTCGAGCCCTCCGAGCACACAAGAAGCCTCACACCGTACTCCTGGTGCCCCCGTTGCCGTCAATTGGAGAGAAAGAGGCCGTCTTTCCCCACTCCGGCTAGTCCGGCCACCGCCGCCTCCCGCTCCGTTCGGCGTAACCAGGGCCTTCCCCTCTCCACTCTCTCCACCAGGAACCCCCTCACCCTCTCGTGAGTCCGTCCCCCTACTCAATCTTGATCGGGACTCACCGCGGGAGAAATCTCACTTTTTCCGACGACCACCGTCCGCCGCGGAGCTCGCCGCCGGCAGCTCCGTCCACCCCAGAGAACAAAACAACCACCGGAGTGACCGCCTCGCCCCCCTGAGCCCGCGGGTGACCTCTGTTTATCAAGCGGTGCCGCCGTTCACCGGCGAGCGTCGCCGGAGTCCCGCCCCTCCCTCTCGGGCATAGGAAGAGGAGGGAAGTGGACTAGTCAAACCTGACCAGTGGGCCAGGCGGGCCCACTATCAGTGACTCAAGCGCACTCCACGCTGGATAAGTGGAGGCGTATTTCCAGAATACGCTTTCGACGTGTACGTATTTATTCGAAACGTTTTTCTTCTCTGTTTTATTTTAAATAACAGATTTTGACCAAACTTTAACCGGCTATATCTTATTAAATACAACTCCAAATGAATTGATTCCTTTTCCTATCTCTCTCAAATATTGTCTAGTTTATTTTAAGATTTATTTCAAAAAAAATCAAAACAACTTTTTGTGCTGTTTTGATTTTGTGTGTTATTTCAAACATATTTTTTAAATAGGATTTTTGAAGAGAGGAGAAAGATTTCAAGATGTTTTGGAATGCACCCTGCCTTCCCATGACCTGAAGGCAAGCATTCTGAACCCTGGTGTAATTTTTGTGTGTGTTGTTTGACTCGGTGACAACACCACCCCGACACGAGCATACGTCATTTTATGTGAGGATGTGTTCCTTCTCATGAGTGTCTGTTAATGATTTTCATGCTAATGGAGTTGATATGGTTGTGATGGAAATCACCGTCATATGCCTTCCACGCATACCGGAAGGAAAGCCGAGAAGGCCTCTGTCTTGGGTAGACACGGTCTTGTTCCTAGTCCTCTGTCGAGACGGTCGTGTCCGGTATTGCTTGAGGGGGTATGTCGCGTGATGTTTCTATCTGTTGGTTGAAGTATATATTGTTATACTAATCACGCAAAAAAATACTTGAACCTCCTGAGTCGACCGCAGATCGAGTCTTGTTCCGGTAACCCCCATACTTATTTTGTGCTGCCACTTGTCCCTGCCTTAGGTAGGGTACAGTTCAGTAAGTTGTCAACCCCTTTCCTAGCACACCATACAGAGAGGCCATGGTGGAAGATACTGGAGGCATCCCGTAGACATGCCACCTGGTCCGGGAGCATGGGTGTTTCGGTTGTAGCCTAAGGGGGTAGCTCCCCAGTTTGCGCACGGTATAAATTTTTGTGATCCCATGTTACGTCGAGGTTGTAGCCTCCCCACTTAGAGTTTTAATTGACAGGTGTCGTGGGTGATTCCAGACACATGTGAGTTAAGTTGGTGTGTGCAAGTTAGGTGTGTTTCCAACTAAAAGGCCGTGGACATAATTAGTCTTGATGGACTAAAGGAATCCGTCACTCGTGGGTAAAGAGTACACCCTCTGCAGAGATTAAACCTATTCGAATAGCCGTGTCCATGGTCAAGGATTACAGTCTGGGATGGGTCAAGTGTCGGTCTTAGTGTCGGTCTTCGGAGGATAAACTGTTAAACCAGAACCGGAATCACGACTTGTGATTTGTGATGTTTATGATCATTATTTCTGTTGTGGACTAACCCGTTACATTATTGGTTTTATCGAATATCCCTGTGATGGTTCTACCTCCTGGATATTCACTGTGGCATCTATTTTATAAGCCCTTTATGTGGTGTCGCTGAGACGCCCGACTGTGGCATTTCTTTTATAAGCCCTTTATGTGGTGTCGCTGAGACGCCCGACTGTGGCATTTCTTTTATAAGCCCTTTATGTGGTGTCGCTAAGACGCCTGACTGTGGCATTTCTTTTATAAGCCCTTTATGTGGTGTCGCTGAGACGCCCGACTGTGGCATTTCTTTTATAAGCCCTTTATGTGATGTCGCTGAGACGCCCGACTATGGCATTTCTTTTATAAGCCCTTTATGTGGTGTCGCTAAGACGCCCGACTGTGGCATTTATTTTAAAGCCCTTTATGTGGTGTCGCTAAGACGCCCGACTGTGGCATTTATTTTAAAGCCCTTTATGTGGTGTCGCGAAGACGCCTGATTGTGGCATGATTGTTATTTATTTAAATACTACTATGCTATTGCATATTCATAAATAACATGCTTGCATGCATCATAGTTTTTATTATCTTTCGTGACTGACGTCATGAGCATAAAAATATTTTTAGCACATCATTGTTATATTATACCTGTGTTCATAATGTTTGTGAGTACATTCAAAGTACTCACTGGCTTGTCCCTGGCTATTGTCTTGGCCATATTTTCTTGCGCGGAGAGGAGCAACCATGCCGACAGTCCCGGAACCTAAGCAACGGTGATAGCAGCCTCGCGAAGATAGGAGTTAACCTGGTCAACTGTTCCTGTGGGAAATGGAGTCCCATAGACACTGATGATCCACAAACCGCTTCCGCCATCAACCACTAGAACCATATTGTTGTACTCACAGGCCAGAATGGTCTTGTACTACATATTTTGTGTTTTGCTTGGAATTTCTGTATCAAGTTGGTGCCTCTTCAGCTAACAATAATCCTGGGGCTGATGAGCACAAGGGCCATTTTCTGGAAATTAATACCCGTAAATTCGGTCCCCACAAACCTACTAGAAAGATTAGAATTAAAGATTATGAGTGTTTTGCTTTGTGTGATTTGGGTGCTAGTGTTTCCACGATTCTAAAAACTTTATGTGATATTCTAGGTTTCCATGATCTTGATGATTGCTCTTTAAATTTGCACCTTGCGGATTCCACCATTAAAAAGCCTACGGGAAGGATCAATGATGTTCTTATTGTTGCTAATAGAAATTTGGTGCCCGTAGATTTTATCATTCTTGATATAGATTGCAATCTTTCTTGCCCTATTATTCTTGGTAGACCTTTCCTTAGAACGATTGGTGCGATTATTGATATGAAGGAAGGGAACATTAGATTCCAATTTCCTTTAAAGAAAGGCATGGAGCACTTTCCAAGAAAGAAAGTCAAATTACCTTATGAATCTATCATGCGTGCTACATATGAATCAAGTGCCAAAGATGGCACTAGTTAGATCTATCCTTGCTTTTATGCCTAGCTAGGGGCGTTAAATGATAGCGCTAGTTGGGAGGCAACCCAACTTTTCTTTATGTTTTTTGTTTTCGCTCCTGTTTAGGAATAAATCTTGCATATACTCTCTGTTTAGATGTGTTTTTATCTTTTAGTTAGTGTTTGTGCCAAGTAGAACCTATAGGATAAAGTATGATGATAGTTGATTTGATTCTGCTGAAAAATAGAAACTTTGTGCTCACGAGAAAAAATTCAATAAATCATGGAAACGTGATTTTGCATTGATTCTTTTTGCTGCTAATCAATAGAGAAATTTTCCAGTACGTCCTATTCTGGTAGGATTTTTAGAGTTCCAGAAGTTTGCGTTAGTTACAGATTGCTACAGACTGTTTTGTTTTTGACAGATTCTGTTTTTCGTGTGTTGTTTGCTTATTTCAATGCATCTATGGCTAGTAAATTAGTTTATGAACCATAAGGAAGTTGGAATAAAGTAGGTTTAACACCAAAATAAATAAAGAATGAGTTCATTGCAGTACCTTATGTGGTGTTTTTGTTTTCTTTCACTAACGGAGCTTATAAGATTTCCTGTTGAGTTTTATGTTGTGAAGTTTTCAAGTTTTGGGTAAAGCCTTTTATGGACTATGGAATAAAGGGTGGCAAGAGCCTAAGCTTGGGGATGCCCATGGAACCCCAAGATATTCAAGAGTAGCCAAAATCCTAAGCTTGGGGATGCCCCGGGAAGGCATCCCCTCTTTCGTCTTCGTTCATTGGTAACTTTACTTGGAGCTATATTTTTATTCGCCACATGATATGTGTTTTGCTTGGAGCGTCGTGTATTATATTAGTATTTTATTTTTAGTTCACCACAATCATCCTTGCTGTACACACCTTTTGGGAGAAGCCTATTTGATTAGAATTTGCTAGAATACTCTATGTGCTTCACTTATATCTTTTGAGCTTGATAGTTTTTGCTCTAGTGCTTCACTTATATCTTTTAGAGCACGACGGTGGTGTCTTAATTTTGAAGAAATTGCTAGTCTCTCATGCTTCACTTATATCATTTTGAGAGTCTTTTAGAAAAGCATGGTATTTTCTATTGTTACAAAGTTGGTCCTAGAATGATGAGCATCCAAGTTGGGTATAATAAAAACTATCATAGGAAGTGAATTGGATGCTATGATCAACTTGATACTTCATAATTGTTTTGAGATATGGAGGTAGTGATAATAAAGTTATGCTAGTTGGGTGATTATGAATTTAAAGAATGCTTGTGTTGAAGTTTGTGATTCCCGTAGCATGCACGTATGGTGAACCTCTTTGTGATGAAGTTGGAGCACAATTTTATTTATTGATTGTCTTCCTTATGAGTGGCGGTCGGGGACGAGCGATGGTCTTTTCCTACCAATCTATCCCCCTAGGAGCATGTGCGTAGTGCTTTGATTTTTGATGACTTCTAAATTTTTGCAACAAGTATATGAGTTCTTTTGATTAATGTTGAGTCCATGGATTATACGCACCCTTTCACCCTTCCACCATTGCTAGCCTCTCTTGTGTCGTGCAATTTTCGCCGGTACCATACACCCACCATACTCCTTCCTCAAAACAGCCACCATACCTACCTATTATGGCATTTCCATAGCCATTCCGAGATATATTGCCATGCAACTTTCCACCGTTCCGTTCATATAACACACATTAATTTTGTCATATTGCTCTTTGCATGATCATGTAGTTGACATCGTATTTGTGGCAATGCCACCTTCATAATTTTCATACATGTCACTCTTGAGTCATTGCATATCCCGGTACACCGCCGGAGGCATTCATATAGAGTCATATCTTGTTCTAGCTTTGAGTTGTAAATGCATAAAAGTGTGATGATCTCCATTATTAGAGCATTGTCCAAGTGAGGAAAGGATGATGAAGACTATGATTCCCCCACAAGTCGGGATGAGACTTCGGACTTTAAAAAAAAGAGAAGGCCAAAAAGAAAAAAAGAAAAAAGAAAAAGGCCAATTAAAGAAAAAAAAGAGAAAAGAAAAAAATGAGAGAAAAAGAGAGAAGGGACAATGCTACTATCTCTTTTTCCATACATGTAGTGCTATGTCCATGGCTCACGCTCATGTATTGCGTGAAAGTTGAAAGAGTTTGAGATTATTAAAGTATGAAACAATTGCTTGGCTTGTCATCGGGGTTGTGCATGATTAAATACTTTGTGTGATGAAGATAGAGCAAATGCCAGACTATATGTGCTTAGTATGCTTGAAGTATTACTATTTATTATGTCAATATGAACTTTTATTTTGTATTCATTTGGATCTGAACGTTCATGCCACAATGAAATAAAATTACATTATGAATTATGCTAGGTAGCATTCCACATCAAAAATTCTCTTTTTATCATTTACCTACTCGAGAACGAGCAGGAATTAAGCTTGGGGATGCTTGATACGTCTCCAACGTATCTATAATTTTTTCTTGTTCCATGCTATTATATTACCCCTTTTGGATGTTTATGGGCTTTATTCTACACATTTATATCATTTTTGGGACTAACCTACTAACCGGAGGCCCGGCCCGTATTGCTGTTTTTTTTGCCTATTTCATTCTTTCGAAGAAAAGGAATATCAAACGGAGTCCAAACGGAATAAAACCTTCGGGAGCGTTATTTTTGGAACAAATCTGATCAGGATCGCCTGGAGTGCAAGTCAAGAAAGCTCCAAGGGCCCTATGAGATAGGAGGCCCCCCTTTGTAGGGCACGCCCCCCTGTCTCGTGGGCCCCTCGGGCGTCCACCGATGTACTTCTTCCTCCTATATATATCCACGGACCTCGAAAACATCCAGGAGCACCATGAAACACAATTTACACCACTGTAACCTTCTGTATCCGCGAGATCCCATCTTGGAGCCTTCGTCGGCACTCTGCCGGAGGGGGAATCGATCACGGAGGGCTTCTACATCAACACCATAGCCTCTCCGATGAGTTGTGAGTAGTTTACCACAGACCAACGGGTCCATAGTTATTAGCTAGATGGCTTCTTCTCTCTTTTTGGATCTCAATACAATGTTCTCCCCCTCTCTTGTGGAGAACTATTCGATGTAATATCTTTTTGCGGTGTGTTTGTCGAGATCCGATGAATTGTGGGTTTTTGATCAAGTTTATCTATGAATAATATTGGAATCTTCTCTGAATTATTTTATGTATGATTGAGTTATCTTTGCAAGTCTCTTCGAATTATCAGTTTGGTTTGGCCTACTAGATTGATCTTTCTTGCCATGGGAGAAGTGTTTAGCTTTGGGTTCAATCTTGCGGTGATCTTAACCAGTGACAGAAAGGGTTGCGAGACACGTATTGTATTGTTGCCATCGAGGATAACAAGATGGGGTTTATATCATATTGCATGTGTTTATCCCTCTACATCATGTCATCTTGCTTAAGGCGTTACTCTGTTCTTATGAACTTAATACTCTAGATGCAGGCAGGAGTCAGTCGATGTGTGGAGTAATAGTAGTAGATGCAGGCAGGAGTCGTTCTACTTGTTATGGACGTGATGCCTATATACATGATCATGCCTAGATAACGTCATAATTATTCGCTTTTCTATCAATTGCTCGACAGTAATTTGTTCACCCACAGTAATACTTATGCTCTCGAGAGAAGCCTCTAGTGAAACCTATGGCCCCGGGGTCTATCTCTTATCATATTTGCTTTCAATCTACTTTTATTTGCATCTTTACTTTTCTGCATTTATATCACAAAATACCAAAAATATTATTATCTCTCTATCAGATCTCACTTTTGTAAGTGACCGTGAAGGGATTGACAACCCCTTTATTGTGTTGATTGCGAGTTCTCAGTTTGTTTGTGTAGGTGCGTGGGACTTTTGAGGAGCCTCCTACTGGATTGATACCTTGGTTCTCAAAACTGAGGGAAATACTTACCCTACACTTTGCTGCATCACCCTCTCCTCTTCGGGGAAAACCAACGCTAGCTCAAGACGTAGCAGTCATCCATTTCTGCATCCTTCTTCTTCTCTGGTTCTCTGCTTCCTCTGGTGATGCTGAAGAGAAGAGCCTGGGGCCAGCCCCCGGGCTTCTGCTTAGGGAAATTGTTGCCCAAGTTGGTGTTTGACACTCAGGGAGTGAGCCTGGTCCTTGGCGCGATGAATTTCTTGGTCTCTTCGAGGCTCGGCAGGGAAGCGGGGCTGGAGAGCATCGCTAATCCCTGCATTGCCCCTCCCGGAGGCCTTGGGGTTGTTGTAGACGAGAGGTGCATCTTCATGCCCACCAAGGAGGGGAGCGGTGTGCCTCGAGCGCCTCGGCTGCCCCGACTGCTTGTTGTTTCTCCGCTGGAGGCGTCGGACCGGAGTCTTGGTGCTTCCCGGGAACAGCGGTGGTGAGGAGAAAGAGAGGGAAGAAGGAGAAGGCGGGTGGCAGGGGGTCTGGTCAGAATATGATGGCGTGGATGCCTTCGCCTCTGATAGTCACCCTGTCGCCTTGTCTTTCCGGTCTTCCCCTCCCCCCGGCATCGTCATCACCAGCCTCTTCGGGCGATAGCCGGGGAGGGATGTTCTCTTGGCACCTTCTCCTCGCCTCTAGTAGTCTTCCAGTTGAGCTTAGGTGGATGACTCCACCAGCGCTCAAGTCGGGGCTTCTTGCTGGCTCTAGAGGTGGCGCCCAGAAGGTGTCGCCCCGCCCCCTGCACTCCTTCGTAGCCTCGCCACTCCCGGTCTTGTCAGGCCAAGCCCGACAGGCCTCGACGAGACCGGGGTGGGCTCCTGCTTGAGTGCTCCTTTTCTCGTCGTTTCCTCCTTCCGCCGCAGTGCCTGAAGGATGGAAAACGAAAAGAGGGGATCATGGGGCACTTATTTTTTTTTCAATCTTAAACTTGTAGGCAATCCCCAAGTTTTAATTCAAATAATGTAATCTCTCGAGTCCATCTTTGTGTTCTGTAATGCTTGCACTTGTATCTGCATGTGAATGAAAAAGCTGATCCTTGTCGGGAACTCGTGCATGTGTATGTCCATGCCGAGGTGGAGTGCCTCTTTAATGAAAATAAACGAGTTTTCCCCGGCAGGATATCCTGTCGGCACCCTCTTTGTCTGTCGGAGAGCTTTGTCTGCCGGGGAACAGGCAGAGGGGCCAGCCCTCCAATGTCGGTGTCAAAACTGGCGGATCTCGGGTAGGGTGTCCCGAACTGTGCGTCTAAGGCTAATGGTAATAGGAGGCGGGGGACATAATGTTTACCCAGGTTCGGGCCCTCTCGATGGAGTTAATACCCTACTTCCTGCTTGATTGATCTTGATGATATGAGTATTACAAGAGTTGATCTACCACGAGATCGTAGAGGCTAAACCCTAGAAGCTAGCCTATGATTATGATTGTTGTTGTCCTACGAACTAAAACCTCTGGTTTATATAGACACCGAAGGGGGCTAGGGTTACATAAAGTCGGTTACAGAGAAGGAGATTTACATATCCGAATTGCCAAGCTTGCCTTCCACGCAAAGGAGAGTCCCATCCGGACACGGGACGAAGTCTTCAATCTTGTATCTTTATAGTCCAACAGTCCGGCCAAAGTATATAGTCCGGCTGTCCGAGGATCCCTTAATTCCGGACTCCCTCAGTAGCCCCTGAACCAGGCTTCAATGACGACGAGTCCGGCGCGCAGATTGTCTTCGGCATTGCAAGGCGGGTTCCTTCTCCGAATACTCCCTAGAAGATTTTGAACCCAAGGATCGTGTCCATCTCTGCAAAACAAATTCCACATACCACCGTAGAGAGCACAATATTCCACAAATCTAATCTGCTGACAACTTTTCATAACGTGACATCACGCCATGCACGGTTATTATTCGAACCATTTTTCTCAACCAGCCACTACACGTGTTGCGAGGCGGTTTTATTGGCACGTCTTGTCAAAGCAGAGATCATGTTCCCCTTATCATGGGATTCTCATCAATACAGGTGTGGGTAACCCAACCATGCTTGTTTAATATGACTCCTCGATTTTAGGCAAGTTCCAAATGGCCACGCGGGGGACGCTTGATATTCGTCCTCTTTATAAGGGGGCCTAGGCCTGTCCTTTTCTTCCCACGCTCGATCCTTCCCTTCCCTACCTCGAGTTCCAACACCCAAGGCTCAAGCTAAGCGCTTCAGACCTTCAACCATGTACGGATCCAACCTTCAAGGCCGGTGGATGGCCTCCTCTGTTACAGAGGAGGACATCAAGAAGCTTAGGGAGGCCAAGTATCTCACCGCTGAAATCCCGCACAGGCTGCCTGCTCAAGGGCATGTCATCCCCACTCCCGAACCCAACGAGAGTGTCGTATTTATTTCCCACTTCCTCCGAGGGCTAGGTTTTAGTCTTGATGCCTTTGTGAGAGGGCTCATGTTCTATTATGGGCTAGATTTCCATGATCTAGCTCCGGATTCCATCCTTCACATCTCGTTGTTTATCGTCGTGTGTGAAGCCTTCCTCCGCATCACCCCCCATTTCGGCCTATGGCTCAAGACCTTCAATGTGAGGCTGAAGATGATTGATGGGCGTCACGCAGAGTGTGGAGGTGCTATAATAAGCAAAGGCGCCGATGCTCCATGGCCAAAGGGTTCCTTCACGGAGGTTTCCGACTTATGGCAACGGGAGTGGTTTTACATCACTGCTCCCCGAGGTACAAAGCGGGCGGTCGCTCCAGCGTTTTGCTCGGGCCCTCCGCCTCAACTGGCATCATGGGTCAACAAGGGGCTGGACTGGGGGCCAGTTAATGACGTGGTGACACTGCAAAGCCGCATCTGAGACCTCCTTAAGAGGGATGTCAGTCTTGTCAAGGTAATGCAAGTAATGCTGGTTCGTCGGGTCCTGCCATGCCAACGTCAATCTCTCCGTATGTGGGAGTTCAACCCGGAAGGACCATGAACTATTCAACAATTCTTCAGCATGACGCTCAAGGAGATGTATGGATTGTTCTTCGGATCACGAATAAAGTGTCCAGACACCACCGAGGATGCGGGTCTCAACTGCAACCGTCCGGATACCCAAGTAAGTAATTCCGCTACCGAACATGCCGCCCTTTATGCTTGTTACAACATCATTCTGAAAAATTGCTCTCTGCCAGGACTGGATAAGAAAGGCGGAGAGGATCAGGTGTTCGGCCCCCCTTCCCGAAGGCTCGCCGGATCCTTTATTAACCAGGATGCTTGAGCGCGCACCCTATCAGGTGCCATTAGGAGAAGATGAGTGGAGCAATAGAGAAGCCACAGGCGGGCTTCATACTTTACACATTCAAATCGGGGGAGTAAGTGCCTCCGCGAAGGAGGATAATCGGGGAGGTGAATCTAAAATCCCCTCTCCTCACGGGAAGAAAAGGTCTGCCTCTGAAGACTTGGAGACAGAGGTTTCCAAACGAGGGAAGAAACCTTCGCCAGGGGGGCCTGCCCCAGAGGGCCGCACAACCCCCGCAAGGGGGCCAGCCCTCAACCGAGCTGTAAGTAAAAAAAGTACTTTGGTAATTATATCCTGTTTTATCTCTCAGAATAATAATTGAGACATATATCTTGCAGTCCAGCTTGTAGCCCTTCTCCACAGAGCTCGTCTTCGGGGGATCTTCTTCCGGAGATGATGGAGAGCGAAAACGCCTCCTCCTGCTTCCCGCCACATGGGGCGTACGACCCCGAGGTATCGTCATGGCGGATTTCTCCTGATCCACCAAGGCCAGAAGTTAACACTCCGGCTGCCCGAAGTCCGGAGTATTCGGCTCCCAAGGAGAGCAACAGAAAGAGTCTGGGATTGTCCGGCACACGACCGGACACACTGATGGGTCTTCTGGAGCGAGCGGCTATCTCAGAGGCGCATCATACCTTAATGGGTACGGTGGTTGAGAGGATTTCATCCACCAAAAGTGGTTTGAATGAAGCTTTTACGAGCCTGCTAAGAGGCTTTGAGGTACGCAAAATAATATATGTATTTTTCATGGTACCGCACACGCTAGGTGTGCTCTGTATAGATAGTAGCCCCTGAGACTCTAGTTTCCATCCAGAGGTGGCAAACAGAGGATCATAGTCCCACGTAATGATCGCGCTGCTTTTATGTGCAGGAGGCTGATGGTCCGGCGGCTGACCGGACTGCTGATTTTGCTGAACTGAAGCGGCAGATTGACGTGGCGGATGCCGACATCGCGCTTGTGAACAAGCGGCTTGACGAGGCCTAGGGTATGTATTTTCGGCTTGTCAGCAAATGTTAAGAGGAGCATGATGCTAGTATCTATAATATGTTGTGACTGCAGATGGAGTTGCTGCCGTGGAGACCCTTCGGGTGGAGCTTGCCCGAGCCAAGGAACAAGACCGAAGAAGCGATGCGGCTGCCCTGAAGGCGGCCAAAGAGTTAAAAGCCAAATAGGCTGCTCATCGCCAGAGCGAAGAAAATATAGCCAAGATGGCTATTGAGCTGCAAGATGCCGCCGACCGATATGAGCTCCTTGAAAAGGAAAGCCAAGCGAAAGCGGCTAACCTGGAGAAGGCCTTGGAAGCGGCCAAGGAAACTCGCTCTGAAATTAGGGATAAGGGAGGAGCTTCACGAAGCCGGAAATATCACGTCTAGGAGGCCCTTTTTGTTGCGGATGAAGTTCTGAGATCCGAAGTATGCCCCTCTGGATCAGTTATGGAGTGCTGCAGACGCGTATGCGGACTTGGCAAAGAGTGTTGCTGATGCGACTGAGTTTTACAAAGATCAGAAAGATCATGAAGTAGAAAGGTTGTTCTGGTCGCAATTCAGTGCCCCGACATGTCCGCTGCTATTGAATGAAAAAATGGCCGCATGGGCCGAGCTCCATAGGTTGTCCAGGCTTGCTATGTGGTCTGTTGTGGATCATCTTTGGCCGAAAGGACCAAGTCCGGACAGTTATTTTGGTTTGGTGCAACAATTCCTTGGTGTTGTGTCACATATCGATGCTGTGAAGAGGTCGGCGTGCATGGAGGGTGCGCGGATGGCTCTTGCCCGTGTTAAGACATAATGAGCAGGGATGGAGGCCACCGCTATTGCAGCCTGGGGTCCAGCGGGATGCCAGGACCCGGCCGAGCACTATTTTCAGGAAGTCCTAGAAGGTGCCCGTTTAATAGAGGCTCAGTGCTCGAACAGTACCATGTTCGGGTGACGTGTATCTGAATTGTAAAAACAATGCTATTTTGATTAGAAAGGCTATGTTTATACTTTTTCCTGAAAGTATTGTAGTGCCTCCTGTGCGTCCGTTTTATGTATGTGTGTAACCTGAAAGTTTGCAGTCGTCGGCTTCAGCCCCCACACATATAATGCGGGGGTGTTCGAAAAAGCGCATAATCACACTTGATCCAACGTTTTGGTCCATTAAGGAGGTGATAGCGCGGCGAACCAGGCAATCGGACTATATAGCTTTAACACTTTCACTTAGCCATAGGAGTTTGACGGTGGGGCTACTATATAGCCCCTGGTACTTCCGCATTCATCCGAATATGGTGCGCGTCCGTACATGACCGGAAACCGGTCCTTCATTAATGCGGAGGAATCACGAAGATTCCGCTAAGTCATCGAGTGGTTGACCAGTCTCGCGATATATCATGATAGTCAGTTTTCGGCTTTCTCTACTGAGGTGCTCATCCAGATGAACCAAGGCACAATCGCAATAGTTCTCCCGATGCCACCTTAGCCGATAGAGCGGAACGTAAGGTTGCAAAACACGGGAGCCGGGCAAACCCAACATTTGACCAAAGACATGATTCGGAGCTGATGCATATAAGGCCAAACTTGTGACGCCGAACAATCCCTAAGGTATTCGGACTTTACAACATATACTGGGATGAGTAACACCCTCGATAATGAGCCCTGAGTTTCCAGGTACATGTATTAGTCTGGCGTGACGAAATGCCAAGAACGCCAGTATCCCTCCCAGTTGTGTTAAGTGTCCGGAGGGTATGAAGCAACAAGAGACATTAGAAAAGGTTTACGCAGGGTCTTAATCTAAAAAGAAACCTTTGAGCGGGGCCCTGCTGCACGTCTGCGCCTTCGTCTCCATTGTGCCGTATCCTGGAAGGGTGTAGCACGATGATCATATGTAAAAAGGAAAAACCCAGGTGAAAGACTTCGTGCGAAAAGTTAGTTAATCTGAACGAACCATGAAAATGCATTCTGTTATTGTATTAATAGGGTCAAGCCGAACTATGGGCTTTTTTACATGCGGGCAGCCCCTAGCACCACCAAAGCTCAGGTTTATCTGGGCTGTTACATCTGGTAGAGCGCCGGGCTCGTCTAACCATGTCCATGGTCTTGACGACCGACCATTTATTCTGGTTGGAGGGGCCGTTCAGTCTTCGGCTGCTAGAGCTGCCCGTATTCTTCCGCATGTAAAGAACGCTTTGTATTTCCGCTAACAGTGATGACGCCACGTGGACTAGGCATCGTAAGTTTGAGATAAGCGTAGTGCAGTACTGCATTAAAATGAGCGAAGGCCGTTCTTCCAAGTAGTAGGTGCTAGCCGCTTCGGAATGGAGCAATGTCGAAGATTAATTCTTTGCTTCTGAAGTTGTCGGGAGAACCGAATACAACCTCTAGTACTAGAGAGCCTATGCAGCGGGCCTCTACGCCTGGTATTACTCCTTTAAAGGTAGTATTACTTTGGCTGATTCTTGACGGGTCTATCCCCATTTTTCGGATAGTGTCATGATATATCAGATTAAGACTACTGTCGTCGTCCATGAGGACTCGGGTGAGATGGTATCCGTTAATTTTTGGGTCGAGCACCAAGGCAGCCGATCCTCCGTGTTGGATACTAGTCGGATGATCCCTGTGATCAAAAGTGATCGGGCAGGCCGACCAGGGATTGAACTTGGGGGCGACAGGCTCTACAGCGTATACGTCTCGGAGTGCGCGTTTGCGCCTTCTCTTTGGTATGTGAGTTCCGTAAATCATACTCACTGTTTTGACTTCTGGTGGGAATTTTTTCTGGCCCCCAGTGTTCAGCTGGCGAGGCTCATCCTCCTCTTCACTTGGCGTCTCCCTCCCTATGTGTTCAGCGTTTAGCTTGTCGGCCTGCTTGAAAACCCCGCACTCTCTATGGGTATCATTTGCAGGTTTTTCGGGAGTGCCATGAATCTGACATAATTTGTCTAGAATCTTATTTAGGCTGGACTGTCCATCTCTGCTGCCTTTAAATGGCTTCTTCCATTGATCGGGTCGAGAGCCCCTGAATCCGGCGTTGACCGTCATGTTATCTGGGCTGTTTTCATTGTTTCGACGCTTGTTTTTATTGCGTCGCGGCTTCCCGTTGCCATCCCTGACTTCGGATGTGCCTGGGTCGCTGGTGCCGCTACGGGCCAGCCAACTGTCCTCGCCCGCGCAAAAGCGGGTCATGAGGCTTGTTAGGGCTACCATTGTCCTCGGCTTTTCCTGGCCAAGTTGTCTGGCAAGCCATTCGTCCTGGACACTGTGCTTGAAAGCCGCTAAGGCTTCGACATTCGGGCAGTCGATGATTTTATTATTCTTAGTGAGAAATCTGTTCCAAAGCTTACGGGCTGACTCTCCGGGTTGTTGGATTATATTACTTAAATCATCTACATCCGGAGGTCAGACATAGGTCCCTTGAAAATTGGCCCTGAAAGCATCCTCAAGTTCCTCCCAGCTTCCAATTGAGTTTTTGGGGAGGCTTTTCAACCAGTGCCGAGCTGGTCCTTTCAACTTGAGAGGCAGGTATTTTATGGCGTGGAGATCATCTCCGCGAGCCATGTGGATGTGAAGGATAAAGTCCTCAATCCAGAACCCAGGGTCTGTCATTCCGCCGTATGCCTCTATATTCACGGGTTTAAATCCTTCCGGAAATTCATGGTCCAGCACCTCATCAGTGAAGCACAAGGGGTGCGCGGTGCCCCTGTATTTGGATGTGTCATGGCATGCTATCGATGGTTGTTTTGTTCGGTGTTGATTCCGAGCTGCTATTTGATCAATGTGATCGTGTTGGTGGTTGTGATCGTGTACCAGAGCACGCTTCCTAGATCCATAGATGGACCTGAACATACCGGATTTTTTGTCCAGGAGCTCACGTAAATCGTGTGCTGACTTGCTGTCGCGGCCATGGGGTGGTCGGTCCGGCTGATCGTCCGTTTTATTTTTTGGCTGGATGGGCTCTATAGCCTCGTCGTTGAATTCGGGCAGCAGCTTGAGCTTTGGATAGCTTTTTGTGTGGCGATCATCACCGTATTTCTCTTCAGTGTCGAGCACTTTGTTCCATCTACGGTTGAGCGTATCCTGCACGGCCCCAAGCCTTTACTTATGCTTCTTCAAGATCCTCGTGGTGGCAAGAAGCCTTCTTTGGAGGTTCTCTTGTTCTAAATGTTTTTCCGGGATGATGAGTGCATCATCGTCCGGACTGTTCTCCTCTCCAGAGATAGGTTGATGAATCTTACCCTCGGGATCGCCGTCATCAGACATTTGCTCCGGACTATGTTCACCGTCCCCTGGCTCATCCTGCTCCATCGCTGGGTCCATGGGGTCATTGTTTCCTTTGGAGTTGATCGGGATATTATTCTTTCTTGCACTATTATCGCTGTTTTTACTTTGGCGGGATTTACAGCGGCGCCTACGTCGTCGCTTTGGTTGCTGCTTGATGGGATTGTTCTCCGTTGCATCCTCGCCATTGCTTTCTTTTGGGGTGTCCCCATGTATATACCATATGATGAGGTGGCTGTCCAGCGCCCCGTGGGCGGTGGTTCTTGTTCGTCTCCAGCATCGTCGTCCATATTGTTGATGTCTTCGGAGTCGAAGTCAAGCGTGTCGGTTAAGTCATCGACAGTGGCTATGAAGTTGGTGGTAGGTGGGGACCGAATTTCTTTGTCATCCGCTTCCCACTCGAGTCGGACATAGTTCGGCTGGGAGTCCCCTAACAGAGAGAGAGAGACTTTAATGAATTTAGCACATCACCCAAGGGCGAGTGCTGAAAGATATCCGCGAAGGTAAACTCCATGACCGGTGCCCAATCAGATACGATAGGCACGGATGTACGTGGTTCAGATCCTATAGCCGGAGACGAGTCCGAGGGTCTGATGACACCGGCCTCATAGGAGGTGGGGTCAGTGTTTGGCTCCAACGCCGATGAGTGTGGGGCCTCCGTGGCGGGGTCCATCCACCCGTCCTCGGATGGAGTGATCTGCTCCGGATTTATTCCCAGGGCCGCCGCAGGTGCGATCTCCCGAACACTGTTCGATGTCAGATCTAAGTCATGATCGTCGTGACTATTCGGAGCACCTAACATGGGCTCAAATCCATCGAATATCAAGTCTCCGTGAATGTCGGTAGTATAGTTCAAGCTTCCAAACCTGACCTGATGGCTAGGGGCCTAACTATCGATCTGCTCCAGATGGCCAAGCGAGTTGGCCCGTGGTACAAAGCCACCGAATACGAAGATCTGTCCGGTGAGAAAAACCTCCCCCTAGACCACGTCGTTGAAGATGATTGAAGGAGCCATCAAGCTTATCGTGACGACACAGTGGAACTCTCAATGAAAGCACCAATGTCGGTGTCAAAACCGGCGGATCTCGGGTAGGGGGTCTCGAACTGTGCGTCTAAGGCTAATCGTAACAGGAGGCGGGGGACACGATGTTTACCCAGGTTTGGGCCCTCTCGATGGAGGTAATACCCTACTTCCTGCTTGATTGACCTTGATGATATGAGTATTACAAGAGTTGATCTACCACGAGATCGTAGAGGCTAAACCCTAGAAGCTAGCCTATGATTATGATTGTTGTTGTCCTACGGACTAAACCCTTCGGTTTATATAGACAGTGGAGGGGGATAGGGTTACACGGAGTCGGTTACAGAGAAGGAGATCTACATATCTGAATTGCCAAGCTTGCCTTCCATGCAAAGGACGGTCCCATCTGAACACGGGACGAAGTCTTCAATCTTGTATCTTCATAGTCCAATAGTCCGGCCAAAGTATATAGTCTGGCTGTCCGAGGACCCCTTAATCCCGGACTCCCTCACCCACCAACTCCTTTTTATCAAAGGCTACTACAACTATCCTGACCGAAGCAACATTCGAGTCAGGGATGGGAGCACCTAAGTTTCAAAAAGGAGACGGGGTTTTCTCATGCAAAGTCATAGCTTTACAGAACACTAATGGATAGGAGGTAAACTTATCTGCTTGGCTCGTCGGGGATCACTATGCCGTGCAATCTTCTCGTCCTTTGTTGAAGTCAAGTTCACGGTAGGAACCTGCAACTTCATGTAGATGAGAATGAATGCAGGATGCAGTCCTATCTATATGCATATGCAAATGCTCATGAAATGCTTATGTAGTGATCTGGGTGTGCTTGTGCATGCATGCAATCTTAGTCGGGGCCCCCCTACAGTGCTTCTTTATTTTCTCTTACACGGGGTCATCGCCCCGACTTGTACAGGGGGTTACATGCAACTTCGGCAAGGCCATGTACAATGGGTGGCTACTAGGCAGGGCCCGGTAGCCTCTGTCCCTTACGGGTAGAACTTTCGGAGATGCTCAATATTCCATGAGTTTTGCAGCTGAGTGCCATCTCTGGTCTCCAGACAGACTGCGCCAGGTCTGGTGACTCATACTACCCGGTAAGAGCCTTCCCACTTCGGTGATAACTTGTGTGTACCCTTGGCGGACTGAATGCTCCTAAGGACAAGGTCACCTTCCTCAAAACACCGGGCATGAACGTTGCGGCTGTGATAGCAACGCAGGGCTTGCTGGTAGCGTGCAGCATGTGTAGCAGCCCGGAGACAGTTCTCCTCGAGTAGCACATCATCGTCAGGCTGGTGCTGATCTTGAGCTACTTCATCATAGGCAAGCACTCGAGGGGACCCGTAGATGAGTTCCGTGGGGATAACTGCTTCTGCCCCATAGACCAGGGAGAAGGGAGTCTGCCCGGTAGCTCAGTTAGGTGTCGTTCTGAGGGACCAGAGAACTACCGGCAGCTCCTCGATCCACCGCATGCCGTGCTTCTGCAATGTATCGAAAATTCCTGTTTTGAGTCCACAAAGCACTTCAACGTTCGCCCTCTCAGCTTGTCCATTGCTCTGGGGGTGTGCCATAGAGGCGAATGAGATTTTGCATCTGAGGACATGAACATATTGCATGAAGGTGTGGCTCGTGAACTGGGTGTCGTTGTCAGTGATGATCCTTGCCGGAACTCCAAAACGACACACCAATTCTTTCAAGAATTTGATAGCTGACTTAGCAGTCACCTTCCTCATGGCAATCACTTCCGGCCAATTTGTAAAGTTGTCGATGGCAACGAACAAGAATTCAAAGACCCCGATTGCTCGGGGGAAAGTGCCGAGGATATTGAGCCCCCAGACCGAAAATGGCCATGACAGAGTGATTGTATGAAGAGCTTGGGCAGGCAGGTGTGTTCTCTTGGAATGGAACTGGCAGGATTCATATGTCATGATGAGCTCAACTTCATCTTGGAGGGCTATGGGCCAATAGAATCCTTGCCGGAATGCTTTCCCAACTAATGCCCTTGATCCAATGTGTGAGCCGCACATTCCTCTATGAATCTCAGCCAGCAGTTCATTTCCATTCTCCCGGCGGACACATTTCAATTTCACACCATTGGGCCTTCTACTGTGTAGAGTGTCATCGACAAACTGATACATACTAGCCCTCTGGGCTACTCTCTCAGCTTCATCTTGGTCGCCGGGGAGTTCCCCGGTTTGGAGGAAGCGGACGATGTGCCTTGCCCAAGTTGGAGCCTGGGGCTCGGCAACGAGGACTAGAGACACCTCCTCTACTGTGGGAGCACCAGCCTTGTTCACGGGGTCCATAGGCCCGGCTGGAGGGGGTGGTCCAGCAGGCTGCGAGGAGTTGTTTCCGGTAGGGTCTCTACCGGGAGAGGCTTACCGTAGTCCAACTTTCTCCTTTTTCTGGCCATTGTGGCTGGTGATACGGAGGGCTGAGAGAGATGGAGAACAAAAGTTCCTCGTTCCACAGGAAGCTTCTGCACAACACACTTTGATAGGTGATCAGCTATGCTGTTTTCCGCACGGGGTACGTGCTCTGTTTGCAACCCATCAAAGTGCTCCTCTAATCTCCTCACTTCCTCAATGTATGCTTCCATCAATGGGATTTGGTAATCCATGTTGACTTGTCTCACAACAAGCTGTGAATCGCCTCGAATGATAAACTTCTCGATTCCCAATTCTGCTGCAATCTTGAGCCCGGCAAGAAGCCCTTCATACTCAGTTGTATTGTTGGTGGCTTCCTCCCGGGCAAACTGCATTTGGACGACGTACTTCAAGTGCTACCTGGAGGGGGAAACAAGAAACACGCCAGCCCCTGCACCTTGTAGGGAAAAAGCAACATCGAAATACATAATCCATTCTTGGGGTGATTCCTTGCTGGGGAGAGATGTTTCTATCATTTCCTCATCAGGGGTTGGCATCCATTCTGCAATAAACTCTGCAAGTGCCCTGCTCTGAATAGTTGAAGTGCTCTGAAACTTCAAACCAAAGTTGGATAAGTCCAAAGCCCACTCCACTATTCTGCCGGTAGCCTCAGGGTTTCGGAGTATGCTTTGCAACGGAAAACGAGCAACAACCGTGATGTCATGGGCTTGGAAGTAGTGGCACAGTTTCCTTGAGGCCATGATGAGTCCAAAGATCAACTTTTCCATGCCAGAGTACCTCGATCTAGCTCCCCGTAACAAGGATCTAACGAAGTAAACTGGGCGCTGCACCACTTTCTTCCTTGCCGCGTCCTTGGGGTTGTTCTCGTTGTCGTGCCCGCTGCTATTCTGATCCTTTGCTAACTCTGCCATGATCTGGCCACTTTCTGCCTCGTCCACTTCTCGCGGTGCTACCAAGGCTGCACTGACCACTTGGTTGGTTGCCGCCAAGTAAAGCAATAACGGCTCTTGGGGTTTGGGTGCAACCAAGGTAGGCACATATGATAAGTAGGCCTTAAATTCCTACAAAGTTGTATCTGCTTTCGGTGTCCACTTCATAGGCCCTGCCTTCTTCAAAATTTTGAAGAACGGCAGGGCACGCTCGGCAGACATGGAAATGAACCTACTTAGCACGACAACGCATCCCGTCAAGCGCCTCACATCCTTGATTGTCCTTGGCACTTGGATCTGCTCAATGGCCTTGATCTTATCGGGGTTGGCTTCAATTCCCGATGGGACACAAAGAATCCATGTAGCTTGCCGGAGGGAACACCAAACACACACTTCTCCGGGTTAAACTTCAAGTTGATCTTGCACAAATTAGCAAATGTCTTCTCCAAATCCTGTATAAGGGTGGCCTTATCCTTGGTTTTGACCACAATATCATCCACATAAGCTTCTATGTTTCTGTGCAACTTTAGCTCAAAACCAATCTGAACTGCTCTTGTAAAAGTGGACCCGGCACCCTTCAATCCAAAAGGCATGCGGACAAAACAGTATGTACCACATGGAGTGATGAACGACGTCCTCTCCTCATCCTCTTTGGACATGAAGATCTGGTGGTATCCGGAGTATGCATCCAAAAAGGAGAGCAGATCACAACCTGAAGTGGAATCCACAATCTGGTCGATGCGTGGCAAGGGGTTCTTCGGGCAAGCCTTGTTGAGATCTGTGAAGTCAATGCAAAGCCTCCATTTCCCATTCGCCTTCCGTACTACCACTGGGTTTGCCAGCCATGTAGGCTGCAACACTCCTCTGACTAAACCAGCTGCCTCTAGCTTCTTGATTTCTTCGGCAATGCATTGATGCCGCTCCAAGGCCTGCTTTCGAACTTTCTGCTTGACAGGTCGGGCATGTGGGCAGACAGCAAGGTGGTGCTCGATTACCTCCCTGGGAACACTGAGGATATAAGATGGTTTCTAGGCAAACACATCGATATTCACCCGCAGGAAGGCAACGAGCGCACTTTCCTATTTGTCATCAAGGGTGGCGCTGATAGTGAAAGTACCATCAACGCTAGCCAGCCCTACCGGGACCTTCTTCACTTGGGTTGCAGCAACCTTGGATCTCTTGCTATTGGAACACTCCGGCATGTCATCAACGGGTGTCGTGCACTCGGAGGGGGAACGCTTGTCGGTGTTCTGGGAACGGGGGTCCCCAGACTTGCCTGCCTGCGGCCTGCGGCGTGGCTCAAGGGGTGGCCCAGTACGGCCCATCTTCATCAACTCAAGCTCAAGACCCTCGCGGGGCGGACGATGCAAGGATTCCTCAGGAACGGCCTCACCAGGCAGGCTCGCGAGGAGGTGGAGACATCAAGGCAGGGGTACCTCGCGGGGTGCTCGTGACCCAAGCCATGATGATCGAGACCAGGCGGGTGCCGACCTGCGCAGTGTCCTTGTTTCCTTGTTGGTGTAAAGGGGGTAAGCGCAGGTGCGGAGTACCGAGGCATCAAGCAAAGGTTACCATTTCGGTGCAACGAGACCAAGACTAAAGAAGCAGCAGGACGGAGGTCACCGTGGAGCCCAAGACGGCGTCATCGCCAGTGCCTTTGGCAGCCAAAGACCAACTTTAGGAAGGATAACTTGTACTAGATGTTACCCTTCAAAATGGACATTGTTGGCTCCCTTCCCGCTCAATATTTGGGAAGAGGACCAGGGCCTCTATATATAAAGATATCCACCAAATTAGAGGAGGGATCTCATCGAGGGGGATAGAGTACTCATCAGAGCGAGAGTCGATTGAACTCACCCAAGTAGTTCACCGCACCAGCCCAAGAACACCTCTCGCGAGGCTGTTCTTCCTCTGTACTGTTCATCATCAGCCCCTGAGGCAATCCACCACACCCCACACTAGATTAGGGTATTACACCACAACGGTCGCCCGAACCAGTATAAACCTTGTGTCCCTTGTGTTGCTCATCGTGTAGCTAGATTCATAGCAAGGCGTTGGGACGTGGATCGGTAGGGGGAAGATCTTCACGCACACCCCAAAGTTCGAACCTTAAGGGTTTTGCCGGAACCCGATATCCGACATTTGGCGCGCCAGGTAGGGTGCGCCAGAATCTTTCTTCCGTTGTTCCGCGTTCGATCGTTCGTCGCATCCATGGCTGACGCTCGCCGAGCTCGCGCCGACCGTCGGGCTGCTCTCGCCGCCCGCGTCGCCCAGAAGGCTCTCGTCGGTGGGCCTCCCCGTCGTTCCTCGTCGCTTGCCGCCAACACCGCCACCAGCCCAGCGGGGAACGAGCAGTAAGCATCGTCGTTGCATCCCTCGGTGCGGCAGGAAGGCCGCACCACCACTCCGTTGCTGACTCCAGCTGGTTCATCGTTGCACGCCCATCGCGCTCCAACGGACGTGCATGCTGCATTGCTCCTGGCAAGCGAGCTCCTGCACGACCGCCCCGTCGACGACCTCTACGAGGAGTGGCTCACTCGCATCACCGAGCTCATCACCGCCGCAGGGGGCTCCCCTGCGTCGTCCCTCTTGCTGCCTCACCCTCCGTCTTGCATGGGTGATGCAGCTCAGGAGGTGCCTCCGCCACCTCCTCCCCAAGAAGGTGCCCTGGCTCCAAGGCGCACAGCCCCTGGACGAGACCCACCGCGTCCAGCGCCCGCGCAACAAGAAAGGAGCTGCCAAGAAATCCCTCGTCCACAAGAAGGTGCTCGCGTGCTCCCTGCTCCAGCAAGTCATGATCGCGTCCCTATACCAGCACGTCGAGACAACTCACTGCCCCTGGCGGCGGCGCGCGGGAATCATCAGGAGCATGCCCCGCATCTGCAAAGGGCACTGGTGGCCACCGTAGGCTGTCACGCCTTCACCACCGAGATACGCAGTGTTGCCTGGCCGGGCAAGTTCAAGTCGGATCTGCCTCCTCGCTACGACGGCACTGCCGACCCCGCGGAGTTCATGCAGCTCTACGAGCTGGGCATCAAAGCAGCCAACAAAGACGAGAAGATCATGGCGAATTGGTTCCCCATGGCACTCAAAGATGGTGCCCGCGCCTGGCTCCTGAACCTGCCTCCTGGCACGATCTCCTCTTGGGACGAGATGCGCACCCGCTTCGTCGCCAACTTCCAGGGCACTCGCGACCGTCCTCCAGTCATGGGTGACCTGCGCCGCATCAAGTAGCAACCAGGGGAGACCTTGCAGAAGTACATCCAGCACTTCAACAGCGCTCGCCTCAAGATTCCCAAGGTGACCGAGGAGGCCATCATCTCAGCATTCTCTGATGGCGTCCGCGATGTCAAGATGAAGGAGGAGCTGGCAATCCACGAGGATATGTGCACATCTCTGGAGTTGTTCAACCTGGCAACCAAGTGCGCAAGGGTTGAGGAGGGGCGACTGTCCCTTCTCAAGCTTCCAGCTATCGACCCTGAAGAGGAGAAAGCCAAGGCCAAAGACGTGAAGCACAAGGGAGCAGCCGTGCTCGCAACAGAGCCAGACACGAAGCATGGCAGGGACCAGCCGGAGTCGTCCAAGGGCAGCCGGTACTGTGTGTACCACGACCTCCACACCCACAACACGAACGAATGCCAAGAGCTCGGGGCTGTTCGAGAAGGACGCGTCGGTCGACGCCCCGAGCGCAACGATCGGGGCTACAGCCGAGGAGCAGGAAGAGGTGGAGGACGATGGGACGACCGAGGCCCTCGCCAAGGGTGGCGTGACCGACCTCGCGAGGACCGCTGGCAGGACCATCCTCGCGAGGGGGCTTGGAGGGATCAGCCTCGCGAGGATCGCCCACAGGGAAACGCAGGCCTTCCTCCTCTGCCGCCACCGCCAAGAAGGAATGACGACCATCATCAGGACGAGGGGGCTGGGGCTTCCAGGAGCCACGTGCTATCGCTTGCATCCTGGGTGGTGTCTAGGACCCAGCCTCTCAGCACATCTTCAAGCAGTTTGCTCGCGAGGTGAACGCAGTCTTCCCCAAGCTCGAGGCCACGCGCCCTCTCAGGTGGTCCACGTGCGCCATCACATTTAGCTCAGCAGATCAGCTCAAGTGTGCAGCTACAGCTGGCATCCTCCCAATGCTTTGTTCCCCAGTCATCAGCAATGTGCAAGTTACCAGGACCCTCATCAACGGTGGCGCGGGACTCAATGTTCTGTCCGTCGAGACATTCAACAACCTCCAAGTGCCATGTACCAGCTTCAGCCGACCAAGCCTTTCTTAGGGGTCATAGTCGGCTCCACCACCCCGATAGGGCAGGTTCGCCTCCCGGTCACCTTTGGACAGCGCAAGAACTACTGTACCAAGCTCATCAACTTCAACATTGCCCACATTCGCCTGCCATACAATGCCATCCTCGGGTACCCAGCCCTGACCAAGTTCATGGCAGTGACTCACCATGGTTACAATGTCCTCAAGATGTCGGGAAGCGGCGGAGTCATCACAGGCCCCTGCGACGAGAAAGACATGGGGTGCTCTCTCGAGCATGCCTTTGAAGCTGCATCAGTTGAGGACCCAGACAGCAAGAGTGGGAACCTCCCCGAGGCAGTTCCTAAGAAGAAGAAGACATCGCCCAGCTCAAGGCCTCAGGAGGCAGGCGTCTCCGAAGGCTCCGCGTCAGGATCTGCGCCCGTGCAAGGGTCGCCACCCTCTATCGCATAGGAAGGCGCGCCCGATGCCCTCCTCAGGCAAAGCTCGGGGCTCTCTCCTGGAGGGCCTCTAACTTTGCCAAGATCACGAGGGAGGCGCTTGGGCACCACTTGGAGGTGTGCTTTGCGGCACATTTCCCTCAGGAAGGCATGAGGCAAGGAGGGCCCAACCCTCAGGAGTTCATCACCAAGGTCACTGAGGAGCTGCAGGAATCAAGAGTCACGTGCGGGGATCGCCGCCTACCCGGTGTAGCTCCCCATCCAGGCGAGGATGGTGGGCTGCGCGTCTGCATTGACTACCCAGGGCTCAACCAAGCCGCGTCTCAGGAGCGTTTCTGGCCTTCGCATGTGGGACGTTGTGAGGGTCCACCATGCAGGTACGTTTGCATGCCTTTCAGCCTGCCGAACGCAGCTACTCCTCACAAGCGCCTAATGAGGAGCATTCTGGAAGCTCAGGAGGCCAGGCACCGCGCGTTCCTGGCGAATATGGAGAAGGACCTTGAGGAGCCGCCCGGACCCCCAGAGCCTCCCGAGGCTCAAGGCTCCGATGGCTTGTGAGGATCGGTGTGCTTCACCGTGCATCGTTAGCTACTCCAACACCCACCCTGCAATGATACCAGGTGACATATTTCGAGTTTCATTTCAGTTGGGAGCGCCCTCAGGGCTGCATCATTCCCAGGTCGCGCGGGTCCGTCCCTGCGGCATGTATCTGTCTTGCTTATGTCTTTAGTTTACCTTGCTGGGGGCGCCCCTCGGGCTGCATCATCCCCGAGCCGCTCGGGCCTGACCCAGTGGCATGTACCCTTCTTGCATCTTGGTTTGCCTTCATGCTTAACCTGCATGTGATAACCGCCTGCTCGATTGACACCTACCTTTGTAGCCGCTCGCTCTGGCACGGCGCTTGTGCATGGTCCGTCCCTGCAATGTCGACAAATCTGCCCACAGCAGCCCCGCAAGCACCACCTCACCAGGCCCTCAGTTCCCTTATCACCCTCTCAGAGCAACCAATGGCTAGCCGGCAATCGTAATGGCAACCCTTGGTTCTCTCGTGTTGGCTTACAGGAACTACCTGAGGAATAATGTGGGGGCGTCGCGAGCTCTCTCTCTCTCTCTCTTACCCGTATGATCCGCTCGCGCATAAAAAGGGGGGCTCCTGAGCATCACGACTCAGGAGCTCTTACTGGCTCTCCAGCCCTCACCCCCTGGCCTTGTCCACGGCATCGCGACCTGGCATACCAGCGGCGGCTGAGCTTGCTCGAGGGCCGGGAGGAGAGGCTCACGAAGGCTTGACCCAGCAACATCCCAGCTTCCGACACGCAGGTCTGGCACCTTGCGAAGGAACGGCTCCAAGCTTTCGAGATAAGTCACACTCCTAGAACAGCTAATCGATGCGACACCAAACCCTCACTTAATGTAGCTCTGTGACGGCAACGTTCCCTTCCTTTCTTTCCTTTTGGCGACTGCTTGAGCGCTAAAGGGGACCTCCTGATCATCGCGCCTCAGGGGCTCTTACTAGACCTCGGGCCGCTCACCTCCTGGCCTTGACCACGGCATCATGACCTGGCATACCAGCGACAGCTGAAGCCTGCCTGGGGACCGGGACCTGTCAGCGTAGAGCACCGGGTCATCGCAGGGTTAGAAAGGGGGAACCAAGCCGGAACAGGACGGGCATTTCGCGCAACTTCATAGTAAGGATGATATCGACAAAAGACATCGCAGAAACTTTACACGCCCTCGTGGGGTATTTCCTCGATTCCTCGCAGGAAACAAAAGACGCAAATCCTAAGGAGCCCTGACTACATGTGCCTCCATGACCGACGCCATCATCAACAGTGGGCCACCAAGCACCGGCGCCAACCCCATCCAGATCAGCCGCGTCAGCGGCCTGATGCTGCTGCCTTGCTCCAGGCGCGGTGCAAGCTCGGGGGCTCGTAGCTATCATTGCTCGTCTCCGGAGTCACAAGGAGCTCGAGAGAGTCACTGGACTCCCCAGCATCTCCGCTGCTGCCAGAGGAGCCGTTGGGGAAGCGGGTGGCAGGCCTAGCCCTTGCCGCATCGATGTCCCGGCTGCCTCCCCTGGGGCACCACTCCAGCCGGCGTACTTCCGCACCGAAGACCTTGAAGAGCATCAAGGAGGTGTCGTCGTATTCGAAATGAATCACGAGGGCACCTACTGTTCGGCAGACCCGGGCGATCTCACCCTAGCCCCGGGTCATGTAGACCTTGCCCAGAGCGACGACCTCAACCTCCGCACCTGTCGTGGGGGTGCCGCAGTCGGCGTGTTGCAGCCAGAGCTCAAGAGGCCCCCTCGGCGGCATCTCGAAGGCGAAGGAAGGAGGAAGGCATATCCAAGAGCTTGGAGGCATGGCGGCATGAAGTACGAGCTCGCGAGAGGAGTCCGCGGCATGGACTCCAGGAGAAATGGCGCGCACCGCCACAACTCGTCGACACCGCCGATAGCGCAGGCGACGCCGCTCGACGTCTTCCTCTCCAGGGCCCTCAGCCCAGGCGTACAGAGGTAGCGGAAACCCAGGAGGTGGTTGCTCGTACCAAGGCATCGACGTCTCCGGCCGAGCAACCTCAACACGGCAGCCGGGGACTGGCCATTTCTTCGGCGGGAGCGGGTTTGGCCCCTCTCGGGGGGCCTTCCCTTTTGCGTCGGCTGAGAACCGGCGGATCGGTGCCATTGGCGACAAGATGGAGGAGGAGCGAGGAAGAAGAAGCGGGCGGAGCACGAAGAGATGGACTGCGGGGGCTCACGCCCCACCGTACTTATAGTCTAGAGAAGGCCAACCGTTGGCCTCCACGATCGCAGGTAATCATGACTCATTTTTGCATGCAGGGACTCATCAAATTGGGCAGTTGCCGAGGCAGCGTCGGGAAGCGGAGACGCCCACGTCCAATCAACCGCCACGCGGCGCCCAAGGCCGCAGGCTGTTGGGGCCCGCGGCGCTCCGCACTTGCCCTTTCTCTTTGCTATTAAGCCAAGTCCGAGCGCGCCTTGGGACCGGGGGCTACTGTCGGCGTTCTGGGAATGGGGGTCCCCAGACTTGCCTGCCTGCGGCCTGCTGTGTGGCTCAAGGGGTGGCCCAGTACGGCCCATCTTCATCAACTCAAGCTCAAGACCCTCGCGAGGGGCCAAGCCTCGTGGGGAGGATGATGCAAGGCTTCCTCAGGAACGGCCTCACCATGCAGGCTCGCGAGGAGGCGGAGAGATCAAGGCAGGGGTACCTCGCGAGGTGCTCGTGACGCAAGCCATGACGATCGAGACCAGGCGGGCACCAGGCGGGCTCGGCCTGCGCAGTGTCCTTGTTTCCTCTTTGGTGCAAAGGGGGCAAGCGCAGGCGTGGAGTACCGAGGCATCAAGCAAAGGTTACTATTTCGGTGCAACGAGACCAAGACCAGTAGAGCGGCAGGAGGGAGGTCACCATGGAGCCCAAGACGGCGTCATCGCCAGTGCCTTTGGCAGCCGAAGACCAACTTTAGTCAGGATAACTTGTACTAGATGTTCCCCTTCAAAATGGCCATTGTTGGCTTCCTGCCCGCTCAATATTTGGGAAGAGGATTAAGGCCTCTATATATAGAGATAGCCACCACAGTAGAGGAGGGATCTCATCCAGGGGGTTAGAGTTCTCATCAGATCCAGAGGCGATCGAACTCACCCAAGTAGTTCACTGCACCAGCCCAAGAACACCTCTCCCAAGGCTGTTCTTCCTCTGTACTTTTCATCATCAGCCCCTGAGGCAATCCACCACACCCCATACTAGATTAGGGTATTACACCACAATGGTGGCCCAAACCAGTATAAAGCTTGTGTCCCTTGTGTTGCTCATCATGTAGCTAGATTCATAGCGAGGTGTTGGGATGTGGATCGGTAGGGGGAAGATCTTCACGCGCACCCAGAGTTCGAAACTTATGGGCTTTGTGGGAACCCGATATCCTACAACGCTTCCCGGACTCCTTGCCAAAGGCCCTACAATCGCTCTTCTTTCCTTTGCTTTCCTTGGCGGGAACTGCTGCTGCCGCAGCTTCTACCACGACCGCATCCCGGTACATCTTGTCCACGTAGATAATTGCATCCTTCTCATTTGATGGGATGGCGATGACTCCCAGCGGTCCAGGCATCTTCAAAGTGTTATATGCATAGTGGGATGCTGCCATGAACTTAGCCAGGGCTGGGCGTCCCAGAATCCCATTGTACGGCAGGGGGAGATCAACCACATCAAACACAATCTTCTCAGTCTGATAGTTTAGTTCCCCCTCCAAACGTCACCGGCAGCGTAATCTTTCCCTTGGGACGGCTGCTACTGGGATTGACTCCTTGAAACGTGTCGGTAACCTCCAGCTCTTCTTCTCCTATCTAAAGCTTGTTGATAACTGTCGGGGAAATTAGATTCAACCCGGCCCCGCCATCCACTAACATCTTTGTGACCTTGAGGTTGCGAATTGTTGGGGAGACCAACAATGGCAAGCACCCCACCATAGTGGTGCGACCAGGGTGATCATCCTCATCAAAGAGGATGGGCGTGCAGGACCACTTGAGCGGCTTCCGGGCCTTTGGCGCTGGCTCCACAGTATTGACCTCTCTTGCCCATTGCTTGAGTTGGCGATGGGAAGTGTGCAAAGATGCACCTTCATAGGGCGTCGGTGGCTTTCTGAAATTCCTGCTCACTGGTTTCCTCTTCATTCCCCTCATCACTCACATCATCACAAACTTCCTTCTCTTGGCCCCTAACGGGTTTCCCTAGGTTCCGAAAGGGTCTGCAGGGGCGATTTGCTTCACCGCCTCAGCCCTTACCACTAGCAGCATTCTGACCTTTCTCCTTATCATGCTTACCATACCCTGCCATCTGTCTCTTGACGAGTTGCTCAACCTGGTAACTCTCTTGAAGGTTGTGGCCTTTTGTCTGGTGGATCTTGTAGTATGGTCCAACACCTTTCCCAACTTTTTTCTCGGTAGTGGCTTCTCGGCAGGCAGTGCATGTGGCGGATTCCTTGCTGGGGGCCTCAGCTTTGGCCTTCCTGCTGGTACTAGGTGTGCCAGAACCTTCAACAGTCATCACTTCCTTATCTCTTGGCTTCTTATTGCGCTTCTTGCCCTTTCTCTGACTGGTTGATGCATCTTCATCCTCTGAATCAACATTGATGCAATCCTCCTCTCCGGGCAACTTCCTTCCTTCCTCCATCCGAGCACACTTATCCACCAGTGTGTATAGTTCCTTCACAGTCTTGGGCAACCATACATTCATCTTAGAATGAATGTGATAGTTGCGCACATTGGACTGGAAGGCTACTATAACAGCTGCCGGATGGATATTTGGAATATTTCGATGAACTTTACTGAATCTCTATAAATACTTACAGAGAGTTTCTCCTTCCTTCTGCTGGAGAAGATGTAGGTCGCTGGGTCTGCCGGGCTCCTGGTGACCACCGGTGAAGGCACCGATGAACTCATGGCACAACTCTGCCCATGACGAAATGGAGTTCTCCGGTAGGTGCATCAGCCAAGACCTCACATTGGACTTGAGGGCCAAAGGGAAGTAGTTGGCGAACACCTTCTCATCTCTTCCCCCGGCAACCTGAACAACGATGGTGTAGATGCTCAGGAACTCTACCGGGTTTAGCCTCCCGTCGTATTTCTCAGGTATCTATGGCTTGAACGTGCGAACGGACGGCCAATGGACTTGCCACAACTCTCGTGTAAAGGCAGGGCAACTGACCTCGAAAGGTAGGCACCCGCCGGAGAACGATGACTCGCCCTGGACCGATCACCGTTGCTGTGGCTGCGCCCGCTAGTGGGAGGAGGGGTGCAAGCAGGGTGACCCCCTCGTCCACACCTCGCGGAGCATGACCATCAAGATGCTATAGATGCTGACCTCCTCTGATACCTTCAGCCCCCGTGTCGGCCACAGGGGAGTAGCAGTGACGCCACCTGCTCCTGTCACGCCCCCAGTAGCGCTCATGTCTTCGCTTGTCTCCGCGTCCCTGCAGTGTTCGAGGCTGTGAGCGGTGGAGCCTTCGAGGTGGATGGATGGGCCGAAGGGCCGAACTTCTTCTTCTTGGGTGCCATAGTCGGTGGCGTCATCAAAGACGAAGATGGCGATGAAGATGACGCACTGCGCACGCTTTCAAGTTCACACAAGTGATCCCCCTACATGGCGCGCCAAAGATGTCGCGGAATATCTGCGACCACCTATGGGACCGGGTGGCCCCTTGCTGATTCGACGGGGGGACGTCGCGTTGCACAAAGAGCAGACTAGCGCACGACAGCACGACAGAGAGCACACAAGCAATTAACCCAGGTTCGAGCCACCGCGAGGCGTAAGAATTGATGTCTACTACGCAACTTTATTCTTGTAGCCATGTCTTGGGCCTCCAAGCGCAGAGTTTTGTAGGACAGTAGTAATTTTCCCTCAAGTGGATGACCTAAGGTTTATCAATCCATGAGAGGTGCAGGATGAAGATGGTCTCTCTCAAACGACCCTGCAACAAAATACAAGAATTCTCTTGTGTCCCCAACACACCCAATACAATGGCAAATTGTATAGGTGCACTAGTTCGGCGAAGAGATGGTGATAAAAGTGTAATATTGATGGTAGAAATATATTTTTATAATCTGAATAAAATAAAAACAGCAAGGTAGCAATTAGTAAACGGGCACAAAAACGGTATTGCAATGCTTAAAAAGGAGGCCTAGGGTCCGTAATTTCGCTAGTGCAATCTCCCAACAATGCTAACATAGTTGGATCATATGATTATCCCTCAAAGTGCAGCAAAGAATCACTCCCGAGTTCCTATTAGCGGAGAATAAAAGATATAAATTGTTTGTAGGGTATGAGACCACCTCAAAGCTATTCTTTCCGATCAATCTATCCTAGAGTTCGTACTAGAATAACGCAAGCTATTCTTCCCAATCGATCTAATCAAGAGTTCGTACTAGAATAACACCAAAGCAAATTCATAATCATAATACTCAATCCATACAAAGAACTACAAAGATACCCCAAAGTTTCCTTCAAGAAAATCGTGCATCAACCCCTATGCATACATTACGCCAATATCACCCGCGGGAATCCGC
Source organism: Triticum aestivum (assembly GCF_018294505.1). Classification (NCBI taxonomy): domain Eukaryota; kingdom Viridiplantae; phylum Streptophyta; class Magnoliopsida; order Poales; family Poaceae; genus Triticum; species Triticum aestivum. Next base: position 286,990,793 of record NC_057813.1, on the reverse strand, counting down.
GAGTTGAATGCCATAACACATATCAAGTGAATCAATAAGATACCTCATTGTCACCTCAAGTATTAATATTGCAAGACATATATCATGTGTTCTCATCTCTGAATATTGATTCTGACAAGACAAAACTTTGAAGGGTAAAGATTCAATTCATCATAGCAAGAGTATAGAGGGGAGAAACATCATATGATCCAACTATACTAACAAATCCCATGATATAGATCACGAGAGAGATAGAGAGATTAAACACATAGCTATTGGTACAAACCCTCATCCCTGAGGGTGGACTACTCCCTCCTCATCGTGGTGGCTGCCGGGATGATGAAGATGGCCATAGGAGATGATTCCCCCCCCCCTCTGGCAGGTGTCAGAATGGGGTCTAGATTGGTTTTCACAGATACATAGGCCTTGCGGCGGCGGAACCTCTGATCTAGGGTTACCCCGATGGGTTTCGGAATATTTGGGAATTTATAGTGCAAAGAGGGGTGCGGGAGGCCACTGAGGTGGGCACAACCCACCTGGGCGCACCAGGGGGGCCCTAGCGCACCCTGGTGGGTTCTGCCCCCCTCGGTGCACCCTCCATGTGCAGCTCAGGCCCATTGGGTTCCTTCTGGTCCAAAAAAATATCTCCAAAAAGTTTCGCGTTGTTTGGACCCGGTTTGATATTGATTTCCTGCAATGTAAAAAACAAGCAAAAATACCAACTAGCACTGGGCACTGGGTCAATAGGTTAGTCCCAAAAATGATATAAAGTTGCTATAAAATGATTGTAAAACATCCAAGAATGATAAAATATCAGCATGAATTCTTCATAAATTATAGATAAGTTGGAGACGTATCAGCATCCCCAAGCTTAACTCCTACTCGTCCTCGAGTAGGTAAATGGTAAAAGAAATAATTCAGGAAGTGTGAATGCTAGCAAAGTGCATAAGTTTGATCAATGACAACTTTAATCACTTTTCCTAGCATCATAACAGTAATTCTTTCTCATAAAATTTCTCATGTTGTAGTGGCAACCAATTCACATGTTAAGGTTAAAATAATGAATTCTCTTTAAACTCAACAACCTATGTTCTTAGTCACCAAGCAATTGAAATTCAACTTATTCAACGGAGTATAAGTAAGTGCTCCACATACTCAACCATCATATAGTCTTCTATGATTTCTAACACTCACCGCGTACTCATGAGCAAAACGTTTCAACCGGACACATAGAAAGATAGGGGCTTATTGTTTTGCCTCCCAACGTATTCACCTCAAGGGTGGTGTCAACAATAATAACTCATGCCACCCATACTCAACTGGACATATGTGCCTAGATCTTTCCTGACCACATGATGCTTGCGAAAGGAGAAAAATAAAAAGGAATAGATAGAATAACTTTGACTCTTTGCATAAAAATAAATACTGAAAAGTAAAAGATAGGCCCTTCGCAGAGGAAGGAGAGGTTGCCATGCGCTTATTTGTTTGTATGCTCAATCCCTTAGTGCAAAAGAATGTCATGTTACATTGCCCCTTAAGATGACAGCCTTTATTATGCAGTCTGTCACTTTTATTCTCTGTCATCCAAGTTCGTGCAATGCTCAATTTTCTCTTACACTAAACGATCTCACACTTTTAGAAGCAATTTTTATTGCCTTTTTGCACCAATGAAACTTACTTGAGGGATCTTGGTCAATCCCTAGGTAGGTATGGTGGACACTTGAAAGAGATTTGGTTTTAAAGGTTTTTTGATGCACAAGTAGTATCTCTACTTAGTGCGGAATTTTTGTCTAGCAAAGATGGGGGCAAGCACCACATGTTGAAGGATCTATGACAATATGACTTCTGTGTGAATATGAATAAACATAAATCATTACGTTGTCTTCCTTGTCCAATGTCAACAGTTTTGGCATATAATATTTTGATGGGGGCTCACAATCACGAAAGGTTTCCATGATAGTGTATATGCATGTGAAATTTCTCTTCCCTATACTGATTATTCATGAATTGCTTGTATGACCAATATTGTGATTGTCAAGCCTCAAAATATTTCACTTTCTAAACCCAATGTGAAGCTACCACTAGGCATGATATGATTTCAACTTCATGACATTCAATTCATTCAACAATTTACTCATAGGATATAAGTGAAGGACAAGAGTAATTGACAAACTACTCCAAAAAGATATAAGTGAAGATCAATCGAGTGGTTAAGTAAATATATAGCTATGTGAGTACGCTCTTTTATTTATAAGTTTAATATCTAAGTATTTAATTAAAACAGCAAGCAAAAACAAAACAAAATGACATTCCAAGGATAGCACATATCATGTGAAGGAGCAAAAACTTAGGCTAAATCGATACTAACCGATAATCGTTGAAGAAGAAAGGTGGGGTGCCTACCGGGGCATCCCCAAGCTTAGATGCTTGAGAATTCTTGAAATATTATCTTGGGATGCCTTGGGCATCCCCAAACTTGAGCTTTTTTGTCTCCTTAATTCCTCTCATATCACGGTTTCCCAAAATCTCAAAAATTTCATCCACACAAAACTCAACAAGAACTCGTGAGATAAGTTAGTATAAATCAATGCAAAAACCTTATCATTATCTACTGTAGCAAATCACAAAAATTATTATTCAACATTGCATACTAAATTCCTCCGCATATTTAATACTCCTATCCTCAAATAGAATCATTAAACAAGCAAACATATGCAAACAATGCAAACATAACAGCAATCTGCCAAAACAATACAGTTTGTAAAGAATGCAAGAGTATCAATACTTCCCTAACTCCAAAAAATATGAAAATTTACCATACTGTAGAAAATTTATCAGATCTTATTATGCAAAAAGTTTCAACATTTTATCACATTCTGACTTTTCTAGGGAATTTTTGCAACAGCGGTAAACTTTCTGTTTTCAAACAGCAACATGCAGACTTGTAAAATAAGCATGGTAAAGGCTATACTTGACATTTTTATTGAAAATAAAGATGCAAAACATTATTATAAATATCAGCAAGAAAATCCAAACAAAATAAATTGACGCTCCAAGCAAAACACATATCATGGTGAGGTTACCGATAATGTTGGAGACAAAAGAGGGGATGCCTTCCGGGCATCCCAAAGCTTATTTGCTTGGATATTCCTTGGATATTAACTTGTGGTGCCTTGGGAATCGCCAATATTATGTTCTTGTAACTCCTTATTCTCGTCATATCGACATCTCACCCAAAACTTGAAAATTTCAATCACACAAAACTTAACGGAACATCGTGAGATAGGTTAGTATGATAAAGAGCAAACATTTCACTTTGGTACTGTCAAGGACAAGATTCATAATTATTTCCACACAATGCCTACTGTATCATATCATTTCCACAATTTATATTGAGCAAGATAAGCCATAGAAACTAGAAAGCAAGCAAACTATGCATTGAAAACAGAATCTGTCAACAACAGAACAGTCTGTAATAATCTGCACTCTAACCATACTTCTGATACTCCAAAAATTCGGCAAAACTTAGACCGTGTGACAAATTTGTATATTAAACTTATTAAAAAAGAATCAACTCAAAATATCTCTGCTGTTAAAAATGACATTCATTTTCGTGAGCGCAAAAGTTTCTGTTTTTCAGCAAGATCAACTCAATTATCACACAACATGATCCTAGAGGCTTTACTTGGCACTTTATTGAAATAAAAGCAATAAAACATGATTAATACAGTAGCATAATCATGTGGACACACAAAAACAGTAGGTAAAAGTGTTGGGTTGTCTCCCAACAAGCGCTTTTCTTTAATGCCTTTTAAGCTAGGCATGATGATTTTAATGATGCTCGTATAAAAGATAAGAATTGAAACATGAAGAGAGCATCATGAAGCATATAACTATCACATTTAGGTCTAACCCACTTCCTATGCATAGGGATTTTGTGAGAAAACAACTTATGGGAGCAAGAATCAACTAGCATAGGAAGGCAAAACAAGTGCAACTTCAAAACAATCAACACATAGAGGAGAAACTTGATATTACTGAGATATGTACAAGCATTGGTTCCTCTCTCATAATAATTTTCAGAGTCATCATGAATGGATTCAACAATATAACTATCACATACAGCACTCTTTTCATGATGCACAAGCATAGAAAATTTATTACTCTCTATGGCATACATGTCATCATAATAATCATCATAGATAGCAACTTTATTGTCATAGTCAATTGAAACCTCTTCAAAAATAGTGGGTGTATCACTAAATAAAGTCATGACCTCTCCAAATCCACTTTCATCAATATTGTAATGAGATTCAACACCCTCCAAAATAGTGGGATCACTACTACCTAGAGTTGACACTCTTCCAAACCCAGTTTTATCAATGTAATCATCATAAATAGGAGGCATGCTATCATCAAAATAAATTTTCTTATCGAAAGTAGAAGGAATCAAAGGACATATTCATTAAACAAAGCATCCCCAAGCTTAGGACAAGCATTATTTCCAGCAAATAAATTTTCAAATATATCATACTCATCAAACATAGCATCCCCAAGCTTGTGGTTTTGCATATCATCACAATCATTCTTATCAATAGCATGAATAGCACCAATAGTATAGCAAACAATATTTTAATATTATTCCAAGCAAGTGACAAAAAGATTTTCAAGATCATAAGAAGTATCATTATCTTCCCAATCATAATCATCACAGCAAGCAATAGGCATAACAAAATCATCATCAATAGTGCTTTCGGTCATTGTGCCATAAGCCATAGAAGCAATATCATCATCAAGTGCAACATCTTCCACAATTATTTTTGATTCATTTTCATGAGGCACAACAATAATAGGAGCAACATTATTTGGGAGAGATACCTTTTTACGTCTCTTCTTTCTTCTTTTTTTCTTCTTCACCACATCATGTGTGGTTTCAATAATTGTTTCAAGCTTCTTATTGATGAGATTGGTTGGATAGGAAGATCCTCCTCGTTACCTGATTCATCATAATAAACACTAGGAGGGTATTGGGAAACATTTTCCCTTTCATTAGTACTCTCTTCATATTCCATTTGTTCTCTTGCCTTTAGATAGTTGGCAATATAAGGATTCTCAATGCAATTTACCACACCAAACATACAAATTTCTTCTAGATCAAAATCAAGAAACCTCTCAAGATTAAATTTTGGGATACCCTTAGTTATATGTTTCATTTCTTCATAACCCAAAAGAATACTAAGCTCTTTATGATGCTCAAGGGTAATCAAGTTATCACAATTTTTGGACCCTATTTTATCATGAAAGAATCTGCATTGAAGATTTAAATGACCATGTTCGTTGCAAAGTTCACAAGGATGGCGGAAAAAATTACATCTTTCAGCACAATCATCTAGCCTCTCTTGCAACCCTTTTGTTTCTAATTTTTTTGCTTCTTACAAAATCTATCTTCCCTTTTTGGTGTGCAAAGGCACTCCCAATTCACTCCACAAAATGTGGCATGCTTATAAGAAACATTTTTATCACGACTTGTGCAATCATCATTAGCATTTTGGATATAAAAAGAATTCATACTAACAACATTGCAATCATGCTCATCATTCAAATATTTTGTGCCAATCATTTATTGACTTCTTGTTCTAACAAATGAACACAATTTTCTGAATCATCATTTTCAAGAAAGATATTATAAAGATGATCAATAGTATGATGCAACCTAAATTCAATTTTTTATGTAGTTTCTTTTATAAACCAAACTAGTGATAAAACAAGAAACTAAAAGATTCAATTGCAAGATCTAAAGATATACCTTCAAGCACTCACCTCCCCGGCAACGGTGCCAGAAAATCTCTTGTGTCCCCAACACACCCAATACAATGGCAAATTGTATAGGTGCACTACTTCGGCGAAGAGATGGTGATAAAAGTGTAATATTCATGGTAGAAATATATTTTTATAATCTGAATAAATCAAAACTGCAAGGCAGCAATTAGTAAACGGGCACAAAAACGGTATTGCAATGCTTAAAAAGGAGGCCTAGGGTCCATACTTTCGCTAGTGTAATCTCCCAACAATGCTAACATAGTTGGATCATATGATTATCCCCAAAGTGCAGCAAAGAATCACTCCCGAGTTCCTATTAGCGGAGAACAAAAGATAGAAATTGTTTGTAGGGTATGAGACCACCTCAAAGCTATTATTTCCGATCAATCTATCCTAGAGTTCGTATTAGAATAACGCAAGCTATTCTTCCCGATCGGTCTAATCAAGAGTTCGTACTAGAATAACACCAAAGCAAATTCATATTAATAATACTCAATCCACACAAAGAACTACAAAGAGACCCCAAAGTTTCCGTCGCAGAAAAACGTGCATCAACCCCTATGCATAGATTACCGCAATATCACCGCGGGAATCCGCGAGTTGAGTGCCATAACACATATCAAGTGAATCAATAGGATACCTCATTGTCACCTCAAGTATTCATATTGCAACACATATATCATGTGTTCTCATCTTTGAATATTCAATCTGACAAGACAAAACTTTGAAGGGTAAAGATTCAATTCATCATAACAAGAGTATAGAGGGGAGAAACATCATATGATCCGACTATATTAACAAAGCTCATGATATAGATCACGAGAGAGAGAGAGAGAGAGAGATTAAACACATAGCTACTGGTACAAAGCCTCAGACCCGAGGGTGGACTACTCCCTCCTCATCATGGTGGCCACCGGGATGATGAAGATGGCCACCGAAGATGATGCCCCCCCCCTCCGGAAGGGTGCCGTAATGCGGTCTAGATTGGTTTTTCGTGGATATAGAGGTCTTGTGGTGGCGGAACTTCTGATCTAGTGTTACCCCGATAGGATTCGGAATATTTGGGAATTTATAGTGCAAAGAGGGGGTGCAGGAGGCCACGGAGGTGGGCACAACCCACCTGGGCGTGCCAGGGGGGCCTGGCATGCCCTGGTGGGTTGTGCCCCCTCGGGTCACCCCCCCAGGTGCAACTCAGGCCCATCAGGTTCCTTCTGGTCCATAAAACATCTCCAAAAAGTTTCGTGTTGTTTGGACTCCCTTTGATATTGATTTCCTGCGATGTAAAAATCAAGCAAAAAACAGCAACTGGCATTGGGCGTTGGGTCAATAGGTTAGTCCCAAAAAATGATATAAAGTTGCTACAAAATGATTGTAAAACATCCCAGAATGATAAAATATTAGCATGAATACTACATAAATTATAGATACGTTAGAGACGTATCAAGACCCTACACCTACTTTAGTGGATTGATGGTGGAATGGATGTGGTGGTGCATAGTCCAATTTCCCGGCAAGGGCTTCCTCGGGGCTACTGTGGCTACGCATGTATGGTGGCTTGGGTTTTGTCAACTTTCCAACCCTCTAATCCCTCCTACGAGTGCCATGGGCCTCCTTTTATAGATTATGGGGTTACCACAGTGGCAAAGTGGTCATTATCCATTGATATGATAGCAAACAGCGTTATCATACCTAACTATGTGGGATGACAGGGTGCATTAAATGCACCGCTTAGTGTCACATCACTGGTTGCTCGGCAAGGCCTGCCGGGCTATCTCGCCAGCTCTGCATCTGTTCTCCTGACATGTCGCGGGACGGGTGTCATCTGTGAGTTTCTTCCGCAGGAGATGGCTGCCATGTGGCGAACGGCTGCCACTTAATTGCCTTGCGGCTTGACATCACACTGATAGACGACGCGGGTCATGCTTGAGTGGTTGGCGGGGTGGTTCAGCCCCCGCGAGCCCCCGGCAGGCCCTGTGGGGAGTCTTGGTTGTTTGCTTCTGGTGGTGGCCTGGCCCCTTGCTGGGCTCGCCTGCTCGGCAAGGGAGGCCCTTTCCTAGTGGATATCTCGTCCTTCTAGCTTGAGCTTGGCCTCTCTGAGATGCATGTGGATTCTTCATCCCTTGGTTCTTCAATCCCTATCTTGAGCTGGTGCTTCAATTTTGATCTTGTGCATGTGCACAGTTGGGCAACATACCCGGGGTCTATGCACTGACAGGCTCCAGCCGCAAGTTTCTTTTGGTTCCTCGACCCCTAGCTGGATCATCCGGGACTGTGTCCGGATGATCCGGGCAAGCTCGGAAGATCCAAGACCTAGTTCGGTTGATCCGACTCTGGGGAATATGTTTCTGTTGGTTTCCAGTGCGCTAGTTGTATGATTTGGGCAACGCCTAGACGAGCCGGGACCTGGTCCTGATGATCCGGCAAGGCACACAAAGAGACACTATTTCGATGTTTTTGACAATGTGTAGTGTTCCTAAAAACTAGTTTGTGACAGTGTGCGCGTAGATAGATGTTGGCATGAAGATGTGTTTGAGCAAATCTTGAACATACCACGCATGAATCCCCTCTTAATAGTGGGGGATCCCTATAACTCAAGATTTATATAAAAAGATTATATGCATCTACTCTTGTTTTCATCTTCTTGAGTCGTATCACGTTGAATGTGCCCATGTGATATGTCTCCAGCGTATCTATAATTTTTGCTTGTTCCATGCTATTATATTATCAATCTTGGATGTTTTATATTCATCTGATAGCAACTTTATATCATTTTTCGGGACTAACCTATTGACATAGTGCCCAGTGCCAGTTGCTGTTTTTTGCTTGTTTTTTTACTTCACAGAATATCCCTACCAAACGGAGTCCAAACGCAGCGAAACTTTTTGGAGATTTCTTTGGACCAGAAGACAACTTGGGAGCCAAGGAAGCACCTAGGGGGAGGCCTATGGGGCCCACAAGACACCAGGGCGCACTAGAGGCCCCTGCGCGCCCTAATGGGTTGTGAGGCCCATGGGGGTCTCCTCCACCGCCTCTCAGCTCTATAAACACCCAAATATTCCAAAAACCCTAGGGGAGTCGACGAAACACAATTCTAGCCGCCGCAAGTTCCAGAACCATGAGATCCAATCTAGAGCCCTATTTCGGCACTCTGCCAAAGGGGAACACGATCATGGAGGGGTTCATCATCCTCATTAGTGCTCCTCCGATGATGCGTGAGTAGTTCACCATAGACCTACGGGTCCGTAGGCAGTAGCTAGATGGCTTCTTCTCTCTCTATGATTCTCAATACAATGGTCTCTTCGAGATCTATTTGATGTAATGACTTTTTGTGGTGTGTTTGTTGGGATCTGATGAAGTTCGAGTTTATGATCACATTTTTATCCATAATATTATTTGAGTTTTCTTCTCTTATATGTATGATCTCTATAGCCTCGTATTTCTTCTCCGAATCTTTGGTTTAGTTAGGCCAACTAGATTGATTTTTCCTGCAATGGGAAGAGGTGCTTTGTGATGGATTCGATCTTGCGGTGTCCTCACCTAGTGACAGAAGGGGTAGCGAGGCACGTATGTATCATTGCTATTAAGGATAAAAATATGGGATCTATTCCTACATGGATAGATCTTGTCTACATCATGTCATCATTCTTATTGCATTACTTTGTTTCTCCATGAACTTAATACACTAGATGCATGCTGGATAGCGGTCGATGTGTGGAGTAATAGTAGTAGATGCAGGCAGGAGTCGGTCTACTAATCTCGGATGTGATGCCTATATACATGATCATTGCCTTGGATATCATCATAATTATTTGTTCTTCTATCAATTGTCCAATAGTAAGTTGTTCACCCACCATGTGCTATTTTATCGAGAGAAGCCAGTAGTGAAATCTATGGCCCTGGGGTCTATCTTTTATCATATTTTCTTTCCGATCTATTTTTTGCCACATTTATTTTCAGATCTATTATTCAAAAAACCCAAAAGACCCTGCTGCACTTTCTTTTTACTTATTTTATTTCATGTTTTATTCAGATCTATTTACCCAAACTCATACAAATTAATCTATCTTTTTACCAAGGAGGGATTGACAATCCCTCTTACGTGTCGGTTTGCAAGTATTTGTTCTTTGTGTGCAGGTACAGTTTACATAGTGTTGCTTGGTTATCCTACTAGATTGATACCTTGGTTTCACAACTGAGGGAAATACTTACTGTAGTTGTGCTACATCATCCCTTCCTCTTTGGGGAAATACCGACGCAGTCTCTAGCCACGTCAAAGGAATTTCTGGCGTCGTTGGCAGGGAGACATCATCAACATCTATCAGGTTCCTAATCACAAATCTCATCTCCTTGCAATTTACATTATTTGTCATTTGCGTCTTGTTTTCATCTCCCCCACTTCACAAAAATTTGCCATTTTATTAGCCTCTTTTTCGTTCGCCTTTTTCTCATCAGGTCTCTTGTTTGCTTGAACTCATCATCATAAGTGATATGGCAGAAACAGATAATGGCCGAACTCCTAAAATTGGATGATCTAGCAATCTGGATGCTAAACTTTTGTTTTGTGGCAAGGGAACATTATAGGAAAAGAAACTATCCAAGAATTCTTCAATTGTTTTGGAACTTTGACTTTTGATGATGCCCCTATACTTAAAAGAACTAAAACTTATGTGGAAGCTATTTTAGCACTAGTTCTGAAACTTGAAAACAGATTTATCCATATTCATCCTACCTTGCAAAAGTTGTTCTATGAGCTACAAATTATAAAGGATCTTAAAGCTAAAAAGTTATCTACCCTTGTTCTTATGAATGAATTTGATCACATAGTACGGGAAGCTAGGGAATTTTTTAATTTTTATGGTATGAGCCATGAAAAACCAGTAATAGATGAGATCCTTTACAGTAGTGACTATATGTTGAGACATTTGCATGGAAATAATCAATTTTTTATGAGAACCTTAAAAAGGAAATCCCCGTTTTAGAGATGATCCAACAAGTTTTCAATGATGTTAATCAAGAATATTCTTGGATCATAGTCAGAAATCAAAGGGGGTACGTAGATGGACAACTCGATAATGCTAAAATTCCTATGGATAATGTGTTTCAAGTTATATTTTTAAAAACCTCCTGAAAAAACACATATATAGAATATAAGAAGAAAGATGACAATACTGGAATATATGCATTATGCCTAGCTAGGGGCATAAAATGATAGCGCTTGTTGGGAGGCAACCCAATGAATAAAATTTATTTTTGCCTTTTTATTTCTGTTCTTGAGTGTTTGCACAATTATGCTACTGTTATGATTGTGTTTTTTATATTTTAATTAGTGTTTGTGCCAATTAAGCCTTTGGGATCATGTTGGGTGATAGTTGCTTTGATCTTGTTGGAAAATAGAAACTTTTGCGTCCAGTAGAATAATTGGTGTGCTTTGCTGGAGCGTGATAAAATTCTAAAAAATTTACACAAGATTGATATAAAAATTTTCTAATGTTTTCTAATTTTTTCGAATTTTGGAGTTACAGAAGTATGGACAAAATCCGGATTACTGCAGACTATTCTATTTTTGCCAGATTCTGTTTTCTTTGCATTGTGTGCTTATTTTGATGAATCTATGGATTGTGTAGGGGGGTATAAGCCACGGTAAAGTTGGAATACAGTAGGTATAATGCAATAATAAAATATGAATGGATTTGCAATAGTACTTAGAGTGGTGATTTGCTTTATTATACTAACGAATCTCACAAAGGTTTTGTTAAGTTTTGTGTGATTGAAGTATTCAAGTTTTGGGTGAGATCACGATGGATGAAAGAATAAGGAGTGAAAAGAGCCTAAGCTTGGGGATGCCCACGGCCCCCCAAGTTAATATTCAAGGAGAACCAAGCAACTAAGCTTGGGGATGCCCCGGAAGGCAACCCTTCTTTCTTCTAACAACCATCGGTAATTTTACTTGGAGCTAATTTTTTATTCATCACATACCATGAGTTTTTCTTGGAGCGTCTTGTATTATATGAGTCTTTTATTGTTTTGCTTTTTAGTTTGTCACAACTATCCTTGTTGGACACACCTATTTTAGATAGCCAAAATTATGCTATGATTTATTAGAATTGCTCTATGTGCTTCACTTAAATTTTTTGATCTATGTAATTGCTCTAGTGCTTCACTTATATCTTTTTTAGCATGGTGCACTTTAATATTTTTGAAGAAATTCTCTCATGCTTCACTTATATTATTTTGAGAGATGAACAAAACTATGCTCATGTTCTTCACTTAACTTTGTTGAGCTTATCAAAAGCAATTGCAACATATGAAACTAGTCCCAAAGTGATTGATATTCAAGAGGGATATAATAAAAACTTTCATGAAGATCATTGGACAAAATAAACCTGATTATTTGTAATAGTTTTGAGATATGATGATAGTAATATGTGAGCCATGTTGGTGAGTAATTATGCTTTAGTAAGAATATTGGTGTTAAGGTTTGTGATCCCCTATGCAAGCACGTAAGTCAATAGTTATGCAATGAAATTACATCCTACTTGTGGTGCATTATTTGGTGTTAGTTATGCTTAATGCTCGTTTATGTGAATTTTCTTTTCTTGGTTGGATGCTCCCCAATCTAATTGCCAGCCTCCATTTGTACTAAGTAGAAATACTACTTGTGCATCCAAAATCCTTAAACCCAGTTTTTTTCACATATGAGTCCATCATACCTACCTATATGCGGTATTTCCATGTCGTTCCATGAAAATTTCTATGTGCCATCTCTATTTTTCAAAATGAATTTCTTTTTTGTGTGCCTGTACCGCTCATGAAGCGGTAGGGGCGTGGCCAATATTTTTCCATGCTAGATGTGTTATTCTCAAGATGAGTGTTTATTCACTTGTCATTGCAATTGCACAAGAGTACGGCGGTAGTAGGGATGCCCAGTCCCGAAATGAAAACAATTACTTTATGTTGTGAAATAATAAATTCCTCGGAAAGTGTTGGTATGGATGGTACCTGTGGATACGGCTAGCCGTGGAGTGTGAAAGTATGGTGTAAAAAGGAATAAACTTTACTTTTGTTTGGGAACCGCCTATGATGTATCTAGCATGGAAAGTATTGGGAACTACTCGGTCATTTTCGTTGACGGGAAAAGTATGCCTCCCAAAAAAATTATCTCACAATTTAAGTTTCGAGCTTTGGCACCTCTACACATCTCGGCTTCCCTCTGTGAAGGGCCTATCAATTTACTTTTATGAAAAAAATTGAGTCTCCGTCTTCTCCTATAAAGCACCAACTAAGGAGCACTATGATCATACTTGAGCATTGGATGTAGCTAATATGCGAGTGTGTTTCGTGAATGGATCAATGATTGAGCGTGATGGGCTAGGGATAACTTTCTTTAGTGTCGATATTTTGAAAGACATGGTTTCTTCTTGATACGCTTGAGTATTGAACTCTTCATGTTAAAACTAGACTATTGCTTCGAACCATTTAAAAGTCCAAATGTCCATGCTACAAAAGAAAACAATATGTGTTGAACATGTTAGGCAGCATTCCACATCAAGAATTATGTTTTTATCATTTACCTACTCGAGGACGAGTAGGAATGAAGCTTGGGGATGCTGATACGTCTCCAACGTATCTATAATTTTTGCTTGTTCCATGATGTTATATTATCGATCTTGGATGTTTTATATTCATTTTATAGCAACTTTATATCATTTTTTGGGACTAACCTATTGACATAGTGCCCACTGCCAGTTGTTGTTTTTTCTTGTTTTTACTTCGCAGAATATCCCTACCAAACGGTGTCCAAATGCAGCGAAACTTTTTGGAGATTTATTTTGGACCAGAAGACAACTTGGGAGCCAAGGAAGCACATGGGGGGCCCATGGGGCCCAGAAGACACCAGGGCCCCAGAGGCCCCTGGCACGCCCTGATGGGTTGTGGGGCCCACGAGGCTCTCCTCCACCGCCTCTTAGCTCTATACATACCCAAATATTCCATAAACCCTAAGGGAGTCAACGAAACATAATTCTAGCCGCCGCAAGTTCCAAACCCACGAGATACAATCTAGATCCCTATTCCGGCACTCTACAAGAGGGGAACACGATCACGGAGGGTGTCGTGGAATTGTCACGGTAGATGTCCTAGTGAAAGGACTTAGTCGTGAGGCCACGCATCTATGTGGTAGCTTGAGAGGGGTTGATCGGGACGAGAGATGCAACACACAAGACAAGAATTTAGATAGCTTCAGGCCCCAGGAAACATCATCCGGTAATAGCCCTACATGTTGTTTGTGGCTAGGTCTCATTATGCTCATGAGGGAGACGCCGCATAACCGGCTCTCATTAGTTGTGTCTAGCCTTAGAGATTATTTCTTGCTTGCCCTCTTGGGGTGCCCTGCCACTCCTTATATAACTTGAAGGGGCGGGTTACATGACTAGTCCTAGTAGGATTAGGATTACTCTACTACAAGTGGAGTCCTAGTCTTGCTTCCTTTACAAGGGAATATTCCTTACGCCTTCCTATTAAGCCGGCCCACCATAACATGAGTCGGCCTTCTGGGCCTTGGGCCTAATCCTCTAACTGACCCGCCATCAGGGCCATTAGTGAGTCGCCAGGCTCATGAGTTGTTAGACCAGTGAGCCACCAAACTCGTGAGTCGCCAATCCTCCAGCGGGTTACCAATGAAACGCCAAGTCCCAGCCGGGTCATATATCCGGCCGGGTCATACTGCGAGGTATATCCCCAACATTAGCCCCCCAATTTAATTTGGATTTATTCATGTTAAACTGATCCTGTAAAATAAACACAAGAACAAACTTGATAGGTTGTGCTCTGGGTTAAATATTTTCCTGAACCGGCACCTGATCATCCTTAAGTCCTTGTCATTTCCTCCTTCTGGAAAGTCAGGGTCAATAGACCAACTTCATAATCAATTTGCTTGTAGAAGAAATATTGTGAATAAAGAATCCATTTGAGTCAGCCTGCGATGCTCTGACTTGACAAAAATATTGGTCTTGAAATACTCATCAAATTTTTAGCCGGCTTAAAGATGTAGAAACTTGCTGGTTTGTCATGGCCAAAATATCCGGGTTATAAATAGATGACGCCAAATCATAATTGTTGCCGACACCGGGTCATGATTGTTGGTGACGCCGGGTCAATCTGGCTGCTGAAAACTGAGAATTTGAAGATTTTTCTCCCTTATATGTATATCACCTATAGCCCCCAAGTGCCGGGTTGTCATGCTTGCAGCATCCTGGGACTTGTAATTACCTTATGCTCATAAAAAACTCAAGCAGCGTAGCCCCCAAGGGTCGGGTCATTATGCAATAATGAGCAGGGACTTTTGTATATAATTCATTGATAATAACATCATATGATGTAATCTCCACCATGGGGCTTGAACCCACATCCACAAGGTTAAGAGCTTTATACTTTACCAACTGAGTAGTAGACCTTTTCAATAAAACAGATTTAAATCGTGTACCTTGAATTTTTAACAGGAGCAATTGGTAGCCCCAAGGGTCGGCTCATTACAATGTGATGAGTCGGATCTTCAATAAAGTGAGCCAAAAAATGACTTTGCATTAGCCCCCAAGTGCCATGGTGCATGCTGGCAGTGACATGGGATTTGCATATTTGATATAATCTCAATCTGAATAATGTAGCCCCCAAGTGCCGGGTCGTAAGCCTGCAGCGACTCAGGACTATTCCTTCCATTCTAGAGTAAATCATATCCATTGATAAAATAATAGACATCGCACCAAAGCTACTTTGAATACCTTATCTGTTGACAAGTAAATCCGGAGTTTAAAAACCCGACGGCTCTTGACAGATGGCGATTTAATACGCCTCCATTGTAAGCCGGAATTTTTATAACCCTGCGGCTTATAGCCTTTGAGAAAATCCATAACTGATAATCATTTTGAAGCATCAATTTTAATGATGAGCTTGGACTTAAGCATTTATATAAGTCATAGTTCTGCAAATCCTGCATAAAGTTTAAACAACATATGCCCTGGCGACTTAACGTCAAAAGCCAGGGCCGGCTTAAACATAATCATGTATAAACAATATCACACTTGTGATATTGAATTGTACTTCTGGCTTATGATACATGTGCAGTAAGGGTGATAACCCAATCTTTAGAAGCCAAAACTTCCAATTCTTTATGATTGTCATATGCTGGCGACTTATCATCCAAAGTCAAGCCGGGTTAATTGAAACCACATATATATGCCTCAAATATGAGCAAAAAGTCTTAAGACAAACTGATGCCCACAAGTGTAGGGTATCTCGTAGTCCTTTCGATAAGTAAGAGTGTCGAACCCAACAAGGAGCAGAAGGAAATGATAAGCGGTTTTCAGTAAGGTTTTCTCTGCAAACACTGAAATTGTAGGTAACAGATAGTTTTGTGATAAGATAAGTAGTAACGAGCAACAAGTAAATAAAGTAAATAAAGTGCAGCAAGGTGGTCCAATACTTTATGTAGCAAAGGATAAGCCTGGACAAATTCTAATAATAATAAAGGAGCTCCCGAGGACACATTGGGAATTATCGTCAAGCTAGTTTTCATCACGTTCATATGATTCGCGTTCGGTACTTTGATAATTTGATATGTGGGTGGACCGGTACTTGGGTACTGCCCTAACTTGGACAAGCATCCCACTTATAATTAACCCCTATTGCAAGCATCCGCAACTATAAAATAAGTATTAAGGTAAACCTAACCACAACATTAAACATATGGATCCATATCAACCCCTAACGAAGCAACGCATAAACTAGGGTTTAAGCTTCTGTCACTCTAGCAACCCATCATCTACTTATTACTTCCCCATGCCTTCCTCTAGGCCCAAATAATGGTGAAGTGTCATGTAGTCGATGTTCACATAACACCACTAGAGGAAAAGACAACATACATCACATCAAAATATCGAACGAATACCAAATTCACATGACTACTGATAGCAAGACTTCACCCATGTCCTCAGGAACAAACATAACTACTCACAAAGCATATTCATGTTCATAATCAGAGGAGTGATAATATGCATAAAGGATCTGAACATATGATCTTCCACCAAGTAAACCAATTAGTATCAACTACAAGGAGTAATCAACACTACTAGCAACCCACAGGTACCAAATTGTGGTTTTGATACAAGATTGGATACAAGAGATGAACTAGGGTTTTGAGAGGAGATGGTGCTGGTGAAGATGTTGATGGAGATTGACCCCCTCCCGATGAGAGGATCGTGGGTGATGACGTTGGTGATGATTTCCCCCTCCCAAAGGGAAGTTTCCCCGACAGAACAGCTCCGCCAGAGCCCTAGATTGGTTCCGCCAAGGTTCCGCCTCGTGGTGGCAGAGTTTCGTCCCGTAACCTTGCCAACATTTTTTTCCAGGGTAAAAGTGATGATATAGCAGAAGATGGACGCCGGAGGCCCACCAGGGGGCCCAGGAGATAGGAGGCGCGCCCTATAGGGGGGAGCCCTATAGGGGGGGGCTGTCTCCTGGACAGGATGTGGGCCCCTGGCCTATTTCTTTCGCTCATAAATTCTTATTAAATCCAAAAGGTTGTTTCGTGGAGTTTCCGGACTTTTGGATTTGTGCAGAATAGGTTTCCAACATTTGGTCCTTTTCCAGCCAGAATTCCAGCTACCGACATTCCCCCTCTTCATGGTAAACCTTGTAAAATAAGAGAGAATAGCCATAAGTATTGAGATATAATGTGTAATAACAGCCCATAATGCAATAAATATTGATATAAAAGCATGATGCAAAATGGACGTATCAACTCCCCCAAGCTTAGACCTCGTTTGTCCTCAAGCGGAAGCCGAAATCGAAAAATATGTCCGCATGTTTAGATATAGAGGTGTCGATAAAAATAAAATACGTACATGAGGGCATCATGATCATTCTAATAACAACAACATATATAGATTTTGTCATATGATTTCCTGTGCTCAAGTAACAAGCAATTCACAATATCAAGTATGGTTCAAAAACTTCATTGGGAACCAACAAACTATAATCTCAGTCATTGAAGCAATTGCAATTTGTCGTAACATCAGAAAGAGTCAATAATAGAGCTTTTAAACAAGCTCACATACTCAACTATATCGTAGTATCCTACAATTGCTAACACTCACACAGTACTTGTGGTTATAGAGTTTCAGCCGGACACTGAGAAAGATAGGAGCTTATTGTGTTGCCTCCCAACGTATTCACATTTAGGTGATGTCAACAATAATAGCCCATGCTAACTTACATCCAATTGGATATATATATATATATATATATATATATATATATATATATATATCATGATCTTTCAAACACGAGGAGCTTGCCAAAGGATAAAATAAAAGGGAAAGGTGAAGATCACCTTGACTCAAGCATAAAGTAAAAACATAAAGCAAAAGATAGGCCCTTTGCAGAGGGAAGCAGAGGTTGTCATGCGCGTTTAGGGTTGGTGCATAAAATCTTAATGCAAAAGAACGTCACTTTATATTGCCCCTTGTATGTGGACCTTTATTATGCAGTTGACGCTTTTATTACTTCCACAACAAGTTCATACAAAGCTTATTTTCTCTGCACTAATAAGTCATACATATTTAGAGAGAAATTTTTATTGCTTGCACCGATGACAACTTACTTGAAGGATCTTACTCAATCCATAGGTAGGTATAGTGGACTCTCATGGCAAAACTGGGTTTAAGGATATTTGGAAGCACAAGTAGTATTTCTACTTGGTGCTAGGAATCTGGCTAGCATGAGGGGGAAAGGCAAGCTCAACATGTTCGGAAGGTCAATGACAATATACTTTAACTGAGATGTCGGAAAACATGAACCATTACGTTGTCTTCCTTGTCCAACATCAACTCTTTTGGCATGTCATACTTAATGAGTGCTTCACAATCATAAAAGATGTCCAAGATAATATATTTATATGTGAACCCCTCTTTCCTTATCACTTCCTATTAATTGCAATGATGACCAAGGCTTCATTCATCAACTCTCAACAATCTTTATGCCTCATACTTTCTATGTGTGAAGTTATCACTATCCATAAGATCAATATGAACTCTTTTATTCTTTCTACTTTCTCAAGATCATAGCAACATAGCAAAGCCCTTGACTCAACACTAAACTTTATTATAGATAGCACACGGACTCGATTACAAAAAGAGATCACAAAGCAAAACTCAAACTACTTGATATCAAAACTACTAGATCAAGATACTACTAAAAGGATCGAACTTAATAAAGCGGTAAAGATAGGAGTCTGGTGGTGATACAATACCGGGGCACCTCCCCCAAGCTTGGCAGTTGCCAAGGGAAGTGCCCATACCCATGTAATTATTTCCTCGGAGGTGGTGAAGTGGGAGTTGTTGATGATGTAGGCTTGTCGTTCGTCTTCCAAGGCATAGATTCTCCATCATAAAAGAATGATCGAGTCTCCGGGGTCCTTAAATCTGCAGCCAAACTCATCCGCTTGAATCTATATTCATACTCACAGTTCTGGTTTTGCAGGTCATAGATCTGGGCTTGGAGGTGCTCGATTTTCTCTTGAAGCTTGAAGATGGTCTCCCTAATGACTTTAGCATCTAGCTTGTGGTTGTTGGTGAACTCTGTGATCATCATCTGGTTGGCGTTGAGTCCACGCTCCACCATCCCTTGACACTTGAAAACTTCCTGCTCCATGGCTTCGAGCTTTGTCTCCATGCTCCCGGCACGCCTTGGTCCCTCCACATCGCGGATGTGCAGCACCCCCTCACGCATCTCAATGGTTTGAGGGTGTTGCAGCACCTCCGCGAGATAGGGGTTGATAACCCTCTCGAAAAACTTGTCCTTGGGAGCACTTGGAGACGTCATGATGCTCTAGGTCTGAAACAGAAATAGCTCGAAACGAAAACAGAGGAAGTTTGCATGATACGGTGGTCAAAACCTTCGGGAGTATATATAATGAATTTTACCAACCAAAATATGTAACGTGCAAGAAAACGGAGTCCGGGAGGCACACGAGGTGCCCACGAGACAGGGGGCGCGCCCTATAGGGGGGGCGCGCCCTCCTCTCTCGTGGGAGCCTTGTGTCCCTTTCGGACTACTTCTTCCTTCCTAAAATTCTTAAATAATCCAAAACTGATAAAAATTGCCATTAAAGTTGTTTTGGAGTCGGTTTACTTATCGTACCACATACCTATACCTTTTTGGAGTCTGAAACATTCTGGAAAGTGTCCCTTATGTATTCCTCAGGGGTTACGGTTTCAATAATATTAGTTTCAACATTGATAGGATTACCTGAAATATAGTGTTTAATTCTTTGACCGTTTACCACCCTCGGATTCGTGCCTTCGAAGTTGTTGATTTTTATAGCACCAAAATGATAGACCTACTCGATAAAGTAGGGACCTTCCCTTTTGAGAGAAGTTTTCCTGCAAAAAATCTTAAATGAGAGTTGAATAATAACACATAATATCCTACGTTAAACTCACACTTTTGTATCCTCTTATCATGCCATCGTTTGACTTTTTCTTTGAAAAGCTTGGCATTCTCATATGCTTGGGTTCTCCATTTGTCAAGTGAGCTAATATCAAATAACCTCTTCTCACCAGCAAGTTTGAAGTCATAATTGAGCTCTTTAATAGCCCAGTATGCTTTATGTTCAAGCTCAAGAGGTAAATGACACGCTTTTCCATAAACCATCTTATAAGGAGACATACCCATAGGATTTTTGTATGCAGTTCTGTAGGCCCATAATGCATCATAAAGTTTTTTGGACCAATTCTTTCTAGATCTATTCACAGTCTTTTGCAAAGTTAATTTGAGCTCTCTATTCCTCAACTCTACTTGACCACTAGACTTCAGATGATAAGGAGATGCTATTCTATGATTGAAATCATACTTAGCAAGCATCTTACGGAAATCACCATGAATAAAATGTGAACCACCATCAGTCATAAGATATCTAGGGACTCCAAACCTCAGAAAAATAACTTCTTTAAGCATTTTAATAGAAGTGTTATGATCAGCACAACTAGTTGGAATAGCTTCTACCCACTTAGTAACGTAATCAACAACAACTAAAATATGTGTATAACCATTAGAGGCAGGAAAACGTCCCATATAATCAAAGATCCAAACATCAAACGGTTCAATAACAAGAGAGTAATTCATAGGCATTTCTTGTCGTCTACTAATGTTACCTATTCTTTGACATTCATCACAAGATAAGACAAACTTACGAGCATCTTTGGAAAGAGTAGGCCAATCAAAACCAGATTGTAGTACCTTGTGTGCAGTTCTATCTCCAGCGTGGTGTCCTCCATAAGATTCAGAGTGACACTTTTGTAGAATCTGTTCCTGTTCATGCTCAGGCACACAACGTCTAATAACACCATCTACTCCTTCTTTATAAAGGTGTGGATCATCCCAGAAGTAATGTCTTAAATCATAAAAGAACTTTTCCTTTTGCTGGTATGTGAAACTAGGCGGTATAAATTTAGCAACAATGTAATTATCATAATCAGCATACCAAGGAGCAGTATGAGAAGTATTGACGACCGCTAATTGTTCATCAGCAAAGCTATCATTAATAGGCAGTGGGTCATCAAGAACATTCTCTAACCTAGACAAGTTATCTGCAACGGGGTTCTCAGCTCCTTTTCTATCAATAATATGCAAGTCAAATTCTTGGAGCAAGAGAACCCATCTAATGAGTCTAGGCTTAGCATCTTTCTTTTCCATAAGATATTTAATAGCAACATGATCAGTGTGAATAGTAACTTTGGAATCAACAATATAAGATCTAAACTTATCACATGCAAACACAACTGCTAAGAACTCTTTTTCAGTAGTAGCATAATTTCTCTGGGCAGTATCAAGAGTCTTACTAGCATACTGGATAACATTCAATTTCTTATCAACTCTTTGCCCAAGAACATCACCTACAGCATAATCACTAGCATCGCACATAATTTCAAAAGGTAAATTCCAATCAGGTGGCTGAACAATAGGTGCAGTGATCAAAGCTTTCTTAAGTGTTTCAAAAGCTTCTACACAATCATCATCAAAGACAAAAGGAATATCTTTTTGCAATAAATTAGTCAGAGGCCTAGAGATTTTAGAAAAGTCCTTAATGAACCTCCTATAAAAACCGGCATGACCAAGGAAACTTCTTATACCTTTTATGTCCTTGGGACATGGCATCTTTTCAATAGCATCAACTTTGGCTTTATCAACTTCAATACCTCTCTCGGAGATCTTGTGCCCCAAGACAATGCCTTCATTAACCATAAAGTGACACTTTTCCCAATTCAGGACAAGACTAGTGTCTTCGCATCTCTGCAAAACTCGATCAAGGTTGCTCAAACAATCATCAAAAGAGGATCCATAGACGGAGAAGTCATCCATGAATACCTCACAAATCTTTTCACAAAAATCAGAGAATATAGCCATCGTGCATCTTTGAAAGGTAGCAGGTGCATTACATAAACCAAAAGGCATACATCTATAAGCAAAAGTACCAAAAGGGCAAGTAAAAGTAGTTTTAGATTGATCCTTCGCGGATACAGGTATTTGAGAGAAGCCAGAATAACCATCTAGAAAGCAAAAATGTGTGTGTTTGGAAAGCATTTCTAGCATTTGATCAATAAAAGGTAAAGGGTAATGATCTTTCTTAGTACTTTATTTAACTTACGGAAATCAATTACCATCCTATAACCTGTGATAATTCTTTGCGGGATCAATTCATCTTTATCATTAGGAACAACGGTAATACATCCCTTTTTAGGGACACAATGGGCAGGACTTACCCATTCACTATCAGCAATGGGATAAATAATACCTGCCTCAAGGAGCTTTAGTATCTCCTTTCTTACCACTTCCTTCATCTTGGGATTTAATCGTCTTTGAGGATCTCTAACTGGTTTGGCATCGTCCTCCATATTAATTTTGTGTTGACATAACGTGGGACTGACGCCCTTAAGATCATCCAGTGTATATCCAATAGCTGCTCGGTGCTTCTTTAGAGTTTTCAATAATCTTTCTTCTTCTTTCTCTGAAAGGTTAGCACTAATAATAACAGGATATATTTCTTTTTCATCAAGATAAGCATACTTAAGATTATCAAGTAATGGTTTAAGTTCAAACATGGGATCACCCTTGGGTGGAGGGGGATCCCCAAGAATTTCAACGGGAAGGTTATGTTTTAGCATAGGTTCCTGTTTGAGGAACACTTCATCTATTTCCCTTCTTTCCTTCATAAACATATTGTTTTCATGGTCTAGCAAATATTGTTCTAACGGATCAGTTGGAGGAACAGCAATGGAAGCAAGACCAATAATCTCATCCTTATTAGGTGGTTCCCTTTCACGAGGTTGTCTACTAAACTTAGAGAAATTAAACTCATGAGACATACCATCTATGCCAACAGTGACAATATTCTTTTCACAATTAATATTAGCACTAGCAGTATTCAAGAAGGGCCTACAAAAAATAATGGGACAAAAGGCATCTTGTGGGGAAGCAAGAACAAGAAAATCAGCAGGGTATTTAACCTTCCCACACAAAACTTCAACATCTCTAACAATCCCAATAGGTTTAATGGTATCCCTATTAGCAAGCTTAATAGTAACATCAATGTCTTCTAATTCAACGGGTGCAATGTCGTGCATAATTTCTTTATAAAGATCATAAGGTATCACACTAGCACTAGCACCCATATCACATAAGCCATGATAACAATGATCTCCCATTTTAACAGAAATAACAGGCATGCCTACGACAGGTATACATGTCTTAGTATCAGGTCTAGCAATATTAGCAGTCTCACCCAAGAAAGATATAACATGCCCATCTAAGTCGTCATCCAAGAGATCTTTAACCATAGCAATACTAGGTTCAACATTAATTTGCTCAGGAGGTGTATAAGTCCTAGTATTACTCTTACGAACAACAGTCGAAGCTTTAGCATGATCCTTTATCCTAACAGGAAAAGGAGGTTTTTCAACATAAGAAGTATGAATAATAGGATCACTATAGGTGATAGTCTTTTCTTCGACTGTAATAGGTGCAACTACTTTCACTTCAACAGGAGGATTATATTTAAACCACTTATCTTTAGGGAGATCAACATGAGTAGCAAAAGATTCACAAAAAGTAGCTACTATCTCAGAGTCAAGTCCATACTTAGCGCTAAATCCACGAAAAACATCGGTATCCATAAAAGATTTAACACAATCGAACTTAGGTGTCATACCTGACTCCTTACCATCGTCAGAACCCCAATCTTCAAAGTTGCGTTTAATTCTTTCCAATAAGTCCCATTTGAAACCAATAGTCTTCAGCATATAAGAACCAGCACAGGAAGTATCGAGCAGGTTGCGATTATCAAGAGAAAGCCGAGCATAGAAATTCTGAATAATCATTTCCCGAGAGAGCTCATGATTGGGGCATGAATATAACATTGACTTAAGCCTCCCCCAAGCTTGAGCGATGCTTTCTCCTTCGCGAGGCTAGAAATTATATATGTAATTACAATCACGATGAACGAGATGCATAGGATAGAACTTCTGGTGAAATTCCAACTTCAATCGCTTATAATTCCAAGATCTTGTATCATCACATAGCCTATACCATGTCATTGCATCTCCCTTCAAAGATAAAGGGAAGACCTTCCTTTTGACAACATCATTAGGAATACCTGCAAGCTTAAATAATCCACAAACTTCATCCACAAAGATAAGGTGTAAATCGGGATGCAATGTTCCATCTCCTGCAAATGGATTAGCTAGCAGTTTCTCTATCATACCCGAAGGAATCTCAAAGTAAATATTTTCATCAAGTTCAGTAGGTTGAGGAGCAACTCTTTGCTCTTTTGGTTGGGGTGAAGATACCCCAAACAAGCCCCTCAAAGTATTAGTTTCCATAGTGACAAGTAACAGAAAATTTCAGCACACTAAATAAATGTTTCCTTACCAAGTTCCACTCACAAAAAGCGCTACACTCCCCGGCAACAGCGCCAGAAAAGAGTCTTGATGACCCACAAGTGTAGGGGATCTATCGTAGTCCTTTCGATAAGTAAGAGTGTTGAACCCAACGAGGAGCGGAAGGAAATGATAAGCGGTTTTCAGTAAGGTTTTCTCTACAAGCACTGAAATTGTAGGTAACAGATAGTTTTGTGATAAGATAAGTAGTAACGAGCAACAAGTAAATAAAGTAAATAAAGTGCAGCAAGGTGGCCCAATCCTTTATGTAGCAAAGGATAAGCCTGGACAAATTATAATAATAATAAAGGAGCTCCCGAGGACACATTGGGAATTATCGTCAAGCTAGTTTTCATCACGTTCATATGATTCACGTTCGGTACTTTGATAATTTGATATGTGGGTGGACCGGTACTTGGGTACTGCCCTAACTTGGACAAGCATCCCACTTATGATTAACCCCTATTGCAAGCATCCGCAACTACAAAAGAAGTATTAAGGTAAACCTAACCACAGCATTAAACATATGGATCCATATCAACCCCTAACGAAGCAACGCATAAACTAGGGTTTAAGCTTCTGTCACTCTAGCAACCCATCATCTACTTATTACTTCCCCATGCCTTCCTCTAGGCCCAAATAATGGTGAAGTGTCATGTAGTCGACGTTCAGATAACACCACTAGAGGAAAAGACAAGATACATCTCATCAAAATATCGAACGAATACCAAATTCACATGACTACTAATAGCAAGACTTCACCCATGTCCTCAGGAACAAACGTAACTACTCACAAAGCATATTCATGTTAATAATCAGAGGAGTAATAATATGCATAAAGGATCTGAACATATGATCTTCCACCAAGTAAACCAATTAGTATCAACTACAAGGAGTAAGCAACACTACTAGCAACCCACAGGTACCAATTTGTGGTTTTGATACAAGATTGGACACAAGAGATGAACTAGGGTTTTGAGAGGAGATGGTGCTGGTGAAGATGTTGATGGATATTGGCCCCCTCTCGATGAGAGGATCATTGGTGATGATGTTGGTGATGATTTCCCCCTCCCAGAGGGAAGTGTCCCTGGAAGAACAACTCCGCCAGAGCCCTAGATTGGTTCCGCCAAGGTTCCGCCTCGTGGCGGCGGAGTTTGTCCCGTAAGCTTGCCAACGATTTTTTCCACGGTAAAAGTGATGATATAGCAGAAGATGGACGCCGGAGGCCAACCAGGGGGGCCAGGAGATAGGGGCGCGCCCTATAGGGGGCGTGCCCCCTGTCTCCTGGACAGGGTGTGGGCCCCCTGGCCTATTTCTTTCGCTCATAAATTCTTATTAAATGCAAAAGGTTGTTTCATGGACTTTCCGGACTTTTGGAGTTGTGCAGAATAGGTTTCCAACATTTTCTCCTTTTCCAGCCAGAATTCCAGCTGCCGACATTCCCCCTCTTCATGGTAAACCTTGTAAAATAAGAGAGAATAGCCATAAGTATTGAGATATAATGTGTAATTACAGCCCATAATGCAATAAATATTGATATAAAAGCATGATGCAAAATGGACGTATCACAAACGCAAAAGACTGTTTTCAAAAAACTTAAGTCAAACAGAGAGAAAAAGTGAGGCTTTTGATTCAAGTACGATCAGTAAGCCAGACCAAAAGGGGTTAAGCTAGGATTCGAATACGATCAGTAAGCCCCCTAGTGGTTTTGGCGTTGCGCCGATCAAGAGGGTACCGACAGCTATGTTCTCTTTGGTTCGAATATGGCCTTTGTTTGAACAGGAAGCCCCCAAATGACCTTGAGAGTTTTTTAACGACTCTGGTTCGAATACGATCAAAGTCGGACCCAAAAGGGGTTAAGCTATGATTCGAATACTATCAAGGAGTCCCATAGTGGGTTTGGCATTGTGCCGATCAAGAGGGTACCGACAGATATGTTCTCTTTGGTTCGAATACGACCTATGTTTGAACAGGAAGCCCCCAAATGACCATGAGGTTTTGGCATTGCATCGATCAAGAGGGTACCGACAGCTATGTTCTCTTTGGTTCAATTCTTTTGAGAAGGGATTTTAAACCGGATATTGAGAGCTTCAAAGCTTTGTGAGAGACAGATTTCTCTTGAACCGGATTTTAAACCGGATATTCTTCATTTTGAGCCGGAAATTTTTCTCACGGCCTTTAAACTGGCAAAATTTACTGAGCCATGTCCATGGAGTCCCCGAGTCTTAAGACGACTCAAGGAGTTGTGTTGAGATTCTCCATATTTGACCGTGATATAAACCAGTATGAGTCACTTGACATCTCAGTGACATAATAGTCCTTTTTTGCAGTAGATAACTTGTCCTGCATTGGAGAACTTGCAAGCCAGAGTAATTGCTCTTCTAAAGAAAACAATATATAATATATAAAAATATACTGGATGGATTTCACATGATATGTCAGGCCAGAAACTATCCACCGCCGAGTTTGATGATCACCACGGTGAAGCTGCCACCAACCACGGACGAGTCGGTCGCGGGATCAGACAGATGAGTTGGTTGTGGCATTGTAAACCAGCACGGACGGTGAGTCAATCGCGGGTGTGTTCAACCGCGTTATTTTGATGTAGCAGGGGCGGCGACTCGTGTACGTATCCATCGAGCAGCGCGGCGTGGACAAGCGTTAGTGCAAAAGTGATGTTTGGCGCGCGCCCCTTATGCGACACCTTTTGTAAGGAATAATGTTCCTGCGAAAAATACCATAGACCAAAGTAATTTTGCTTGGATGAGTAAATATAGTGTTGAAAAAATATGCAAGAAAGATAGCACCTGATGGAGTAGCACTGTTGGATCACGATCTGCCCGTGGCCAGTCAAACCATTTTCTTTGGTCTTTGTTTGTTTTTGGTAGCAGATGATTGTTAGCACCTCATGGGTGTAGCTAATACTGCAAACTTTCATCTGTATGGTAAAAACTTCATAGCAGTTTAACACGGAGAAATAATACTGGTAGCAGCCCTTTGACTCCATATCTGCACTATTTTTGTGGCATCATTGCTTTCAAATTCTCGAGCGTAATCCATGGATGCGGCCAGCAGCAGGTCAACAGTGCAACCAATTGAGTGGAGGAGGGCATCCAGCGCAAGAGCTTGGAACGGCGCGGCGCGGATAGAGGTGTCGGGCGGCTCACAACAATAGAGTAAGCGGCGCTCGGTGAAGCGGGGTGGCTCACGGATGAGGCCGCAGCGGCTTGGAGCAAAGATGAAGACCAGCCAATGTGACGCCCACAGCGGAGCTCGGCGTCTTAAAGGTGGCGATTTGGTGATGCTCGAGTGGCGACTTAAGGCAAATAGTGGGTGGCTGAGCAGCGGGCGCTGGTGCGTCAAATTGAAGCTGACGACGATTCAACATGCAGCAAGACCGGGGTCGGCTCGACGATGGCGGGGAGGCGGCGGTGGCTCAGCAGAAGCTTGCATCCGGCGGCTCGTAGGCGAAAACGGCGGCTCACACACTGCCGTGGATATAGCAGGGCCGACCCCGGCGGCTCAGAGGCGTGGTGGAGGAGACATCCACGATACGTCCACTTCCTGGTTGATCGATAAACTAACAACTGGTAATGGCTAGCAACACACTCTAGCTCCTAGCATGACCATTTACTTGGATGGCTTTGACTCCATGTAATGTAATAGGAGCGGATCAATTTTAGACTTCAAAACGGTAATTCCTTGAAAACTGTACCGGAACTCCATCTACCATGGTCGTAGCCCTCATGGTTTAGAAGAAGGCGGCTCTCGACGGCGGGCTGCTCAGGCCGGGGCGCGTCGGCGGCTCTGCAGTAAGGCGCAGCGACTCATCGAAGCAGGGGCGCGCTATAGCACCAGACGCAGCTTGGCGACGGTAGTGGCGCGGGGACCCGCAGCTCCTGTAGGGCGAAGGCCACACCAGTAGTTTAAAACGTCAAGGCGGGTCGTCTCGAACGGCAGCCACATGGGCGGTGGCTCGTAGGCGATCCGTCAACGAGGCGGAGGCAAGGGAGGATTGATAGTAAAGGTCGAGCGACTCTTCCAATCCGGTTTCGGGTCATGGCACCCTCCCTTTCATCTTGACTAGTCAACTTTTCCTTCACGTAAAAAGTAGTCACAACCACGAAAAGCTTTTGGTTCTGCCGGCTCCTGTCACTGTAGAATTCCTCCGAACTTGTAGTGCTGTAGAAGAAATCCTTTTTCCATCAATATGTGACATGATGAATCGCCCAAGGCTGACACCACAAAATATCTCTGTCTCAGTCTCGGACTCGGCGTATCACCATGGTGCATGTAATGAGCGTTGAGTATGCAACCCTAATTTTTGACTGTTCGTCCGACATTTTCTGCGCTGGCTCTTTTTTCATCCAACACATTGCAAACTTCTTGATCCCTGAGATAGATCCCTCTAACACTACAAATAAAATACACTTCCGTGATGATACATGTTTGTCACAATAGGTCACGTTTTCTGTCATGCATGTACATCCATGATGATTTTATGACAGAATCAAGATAGTCATACCTGTGCTATCATAGAAGTGTTCCATGACATTACCAAAATTATCATCACGGAAGTGTCCACTTCCATGATGATAAATCACGCGTCACAGAAGTGCTTTCGTCAAGGGTGATCGACAAGTGGCATCCACCGTAACGGAACACCGATAAGATATCGGGTCCGGTTTTGGATCTGATAACCCGTTAACAGCCCCGACCAATGGGGATTTTCCACGTGTAAAATCATCATTAGTTGGAGGAAACATGTGTTGGCTCACCGTTGGGACAGATGTCATCCACTCATTGGACCCAAGGCGCCTACGATATGTCGACACATGGCACAGCCCAACAGAGGCCCATTCCCATGAAAAGGCCGGCCCGTTTGACTTGGTCAAAAAGTGGCGGGCCGGCCCACGAAAAGCCTGTTAACGGCATGTCTGCATATAGCCCATTTACAACCCGCTAACCCAGGGCCCATTAAGTCGTATCTGAATTAGGCCCAGTAGCGTCATCTGGGCCGTCCAATATGATTCCATCCCATTTTAACTTTCGGCGCATGTGTGGCCCATGACTTCTTTCGGCCCATATGAGGCCCTTTGTAACTCTTGGCCCATTAATGGCCCGTGGTGAAACTGGCCCGTAATGAACAGTGTATCACTTTATACCCATTAACGGCCCATTATTCCACTGGGCCGTTTCCAGCCCAAGTTATCTTTCGGCCTTCTCAGGGCCGATTTATTCTTGGGCTCATTTGCAGCATTCGGTTACTTACGGCCCATTACTGTCATTTTCTGCTAGTGGGCCAAATTCAGCCCGTCGTTACAGTCGGCCCGTTTGTGGACCGTTAATATGTTGGGCCGTTTTCATGTCAAAAAAACCCGTTGGGCTGTTTTCATAGAGTTATCAAATACGGCCTATTAACGGCCCGTTATGGTCCACGAATAGTATGGCCCATGATTGGCGAAATGATGATATGCCCCGTAGAAGGCCCATGGATCCTACAACCCGTATAAGGCCCATGGATCGTATGGCCGGTAGAAGGCCCATGGATCCTACGGCTCATAGAAGGCCCGTGGATCCTACGGCCCATAGAAGGCCCACGGACCCTATGGCCCGTAGAAGGCCCATGGATCCTACGGCCCGTATAGAAGTCCAATGGATCCTACGCCCGTAGAAGACCCATGGATCATACGGCCCGCAGAAGGCCCATGGTTACAATAGTCCATGTGCTGCCATGATTATTTTGTCCTAATTACCAAAAATAGGCTATTGTGGCCACTAGAAAAACACAGAAAAAGAACTGCAGTGACTACAAGCAAACAACTAAACAAGACAATAATGAAATAAATAAGCAAGCAATTAATGCTAGCCTATTACTGCTATTACACATATTACATCCACTGCGCATCAAAGTTCGCCACCAGTGCAAATATAGGGAACAAAGCAGCATATTACATACACTGGCCGTCAAAATTGGCCACCAGTGCAAATAAAAGCGGCAGCAAAACGAGATCATAACTAAAACAACTTCAGAAGAGCTCAAGAAACGTTATCCTGGGTATCCACCAGGCTGGCAATAAGCTTAGCAAGCTTATTAGCTTTGTCCTGTTTTGCGCTAAAATCCTCCAACGCTTGCTGTTGCACCAGAAAGTATGCATCTGATTGCTCTAGGGACTTCTGCAGTCCTTCCGCTTCTTGTCGCAGCATAGCTAATCGATGTCTTTCACCTTGTAGTTGAGACTCAATAAACTGAATTGATTCAGGCAGTGAGTTTGAATAGCTTGTGCAAGCGGTAGTGGCCAGTAACTCGAACACTAAACCAAGACAGGACTTTGGATTGTCTCACTGTCTTCAAGATAGTCTTCCTTAGTTGTTTTATCAGCTTTGTTGGAGACCAACAAGGATGTGTCACTATCCTGAACCTTGTCTGCATTACTTCCTTTACCATTGCTTAATAAGGCACTCTTCCCCAATATTCTGTCAGCATTCTAAAAGAAGAAACAAGCAGACACATAATAGCTTTAGCATGTACTAGTATATGAAACTCATTTCGGTGAACCAGTTCAATAGTAAGGTGGACAGGATTAAACTACCAATTCTTCTATTGCCAAGTACAAGTACATAATAAAAGCATCAAACAAACATATATCTATTTCCTATGGTCACTGCATTGTCTTGCCAAATCAAAATAGAGACACAGTTCAAATCATATCAGTTCAAGACAAAGCAGCAATGAAAGAATACAAAGCGTCGGAAAGTACACGACACAACAAGATTTCAGATGGGTACCACGGGTCTACATGTACAACAACACTATTGGCTCTGTTGTGATGCTAGTAATATGCATGATATGAGAAGTCAACTGTATACACAATTGAAATTGAAATCAACAGAGCTATTGATAAGAGCAAACCTGTTAAATAAACATGCATGAACATACCTGTTGTGCCATTGGAGTTTCGATTGGATCCTTCAATTTAAAAATAAGTTTGTATGAGTAAATACAGTGATACAAGAGCAAAGTAGTATGCACGATAGCAATCATAGTTTAAAAAAGGCGTGCCTAGGCTCTAGGCGTTGGCAAAACGCATTGCACATAACTACGCTTAATCTGTGCATAACTGCGCGTAAGCATGCGCTTTGGTCAGTAAAGTGCAAGGCGGTGGCAAAACACACAATTAACGCCTAGCGCTTTTTTGAACTATTATAGGAATGGAATCTTAAATTAGAATAGTTGTTCTTCAGGTTTAGGCACTTGTTCTACATGAACAAAGTACAGTAAGACGCAAGAATATAGTACTTAAAAATAGAAAATGAGCTCATAGACCTTACCACATTCTTGGTTCGGGACCAGTATAGAACAAGGCATTCCCAGTTATCGTCCAGTAAATGTGTCTCAGGAGAACATAAGGGAATTTGATGAGTTTCTTTGTCGGTGAAGTACGTTTTCTTCAAGTAATTCCGATACTGCTACCAAGCATTCTTGAAGATAGCATAGGTATTAGCATAGGCTACCTCATCCTGAGTTTCCAAATCGGTCCTTCTCTATAGAGAAAAATGGGAAAAAAATTGTATTATATCCATCATGGAGGTAGGA
This sequence comes from Triticum aestivum, assembly GCF_018294505.1. Taxonomy (NCBI): domain Eukaryota; kingdom Viridiplantae; phylum Streptophyta; class Magnoliopsida; order Poales; family Poaceae; genus Triticum; species Triticum aestivum. Next base: position 286,958,411 of record NC_057813.1, on the reverse strand, counting down.
TGTATGGGACAAAGCAAAGTAATTGCCATGAATAACATTACTTACACATGACTCCTGGACAAACACCTGCACCTGCATTTTCCTTCATCTTCAGTATAATATTTCCAAGATGGGAAGATACACACATACGATTTAACAACATCAAATGCGATAGCTGCTAAACTACGACTAGTTGGTTGTGCTTCCTCCACAGGAATAGGCGTACTAACTGGTGGAGTTGAGGTTCGTCGTGGTAGTACTGGCCCTTTGGGCACTGGAGCTGCCTTACTAACTGCTCTTGTTTGGGAGCTCTGTGGTGGAGATGGTGTTGTGTGAACAGGAACTGGGTTACTATCTGCTCGGGTTGGGGTTAGATTGGGTGAAGCTGGTTCTCTGTCCATCGCAGTAGGGGTACAATCTGCGAGAGTTTGGGTTATGTGTGGTAGGGCTGGTTCTTGTGCATGAACAACCGGGGTGCTATCTCCACCAAGAGGTAGCACTGTTTTATTTGAAGACCGTGTTTTTAGTCCGCTGGATACTGGCATCACCCGCTCCAATTCAAATGGCTGATAAACAGGAAACATAGTTGAATGTACAGACATTGTATGAGAGAGAGATGCAATAGATAGTGTGGAAAAAAGGCATGAAATAGTTGACTTGTATATTGTTTAACTAAAACGGATAACATGACATAATTTCACATATATGATGTCTATCTAAACTGGATAGCATATCATAACATAATTCAAAGATATGATGAATAACTAAACAGGATCGCATGACATAATTCACCTACATGGTATCTACGTAATTAGGATCGCATCATTTAATTCACATATGTGATTTATATGCTAAACAGAGGGCATTCGATATGATGTCTGAACTAAGAACATGGTGTTGAATATTTTGTATATGATGTCTAAACTATGCAATGCAAGACATTATATGCATGATATGAGCAGTATAACCGTGCTAAGTTTGAACATACACCTCGGTGGGGGAATAGGACTGGTCATCTGTCTCTGAATCCATCTTTGGGGAGCTATCGGGACCCAACAAGAGATCTGCTTCGACAAGTAGCGTTGTCTGCTCTGAAGGCCTTGTTTTCACTCCAGATTTTTCCATCTCCCACCCAAATGGCTGATTCACTGGAGAGTAGTTTAATGTACAAACATTGTCGACAAATGGAAATGTAATGCAGAAAAGGATGGGCAAGATATCATTCAAACATATGATGCCTGGTTAAACAGGATGACATTGCACATTTCACATATATTATGGCTAGCTAAAAGACATGAGACTGCATAATTCCCATATATGATATAGAAATTAAACAGATGGCATTACAGAACATGTCTAAACTAAGCAGATGATATATATGATGTCAAAAGTAGGCACTGCAAGGCAACATATGCATGATATGACTAACATCATCATGCCAAGGTAGAGCAAACACCTTGGGGGGTAAATAGGAGTGGTCAGCGGCGTCTAAATCCGCCTGAGAACAAATATCTTCCTCTGGATTACAATCTGGAGAGGGGTGGGGAGGGTTTGCCACTGAACCCACCATGAAGTGATGTCTGCATGACATTGTATTGCCGCGCAAAACTCTTCTCTTTTTCTCTACATGTTCAGCATGACTGTGTACAATATCTGATATGCATAGAAAAAAATATGGTGAGATTATGTAAGGAGAGCATGCAGAAATTTAGAGTGATGGTAAAAACTAGTGGATGGATCCAAAAATAATGATAGCAGTCTGATGATTGCTTTAATTTAATAAAAAGAAAGATGATGATTGCTTTAATATTTGTTTCCCACCCAAGATGAACAACATAGGCATACCCTAGGTGAACCAGATATTAGACAGACATACTATTCATTGCTGCCTCGATATGTGCCCCACAACTAATTTAGAACTCAAGTTTGAACATTAATTTGGACCTGACTTGGAGTCCAAGAGGTGAACAGGATGATAAAGTAGTAGGTAATTTTAAGCAATGCATAACATAAGCAGAAACAAAAGAGTGCGACCTCTCTTGTGGACCCATGTACTCCTTAGGTTCATCTGCTGAGTCGATGATGGTGATGCCATTGCGGTGGGTGCCGGCGGAAGGGAAGGAGATCTGAGGCGGCGAAAGACAGTCAGGAGTCCTGATGTCTGGTTTGGTGGATGCTTCTGTCGATGTAGCAGCTCAGGTGAGGTGGACGACGTCGTGGCAGGAGCAGGACAAACCACACAAAGTTCCCTTCGACACCTACCTATAACTGAAGTAATTCTTTAAGGGATCATTTGGCTTGCATGATTCTTAAAACGCGGGGATAGGAAAAACAACGGAATAGGATAGGAATACACATGGTAAATAGAGCATTTGTGAACACAAGATTTCTGTCAACTTGGGTGTTTGGTTTAGAGGAATTGGAAGAGCAGAGGAATGCAAAGAAACATGGCCAAAATAAAGTGAAACCATATGAAAGCATGTACAGTTAGAATGTTATTCTGCCACTAATTTACTTGGTCTTGTTTTCATGCATAGGATTTTGAAAAGTAGGTCCAGGTGGATGTTTTGCTTCATTCCTTTCAACAAAATGCATGAATAATTGAATAGTAGAGTGCCATTGGAAAATTCCCTATTGCTATGTTTTTCCATTGAACCAAAATAGCCCTAATGGATCGACATGAATAGTAATAAGTGATGCAACAAGTGTACAACCTCTTTGCCGTAGCCGTGTCGACCTCAGCATCATTGGGTTGGTCGATGAAGCAGTTGAGGCAGAGGTGGCTATCGGAGGTGTGGAGGAAGATCTAAGGAATCTGTAGACGGCGTCCAGGGCACTGCTCTGTTGTGATGGATCGTTCTGTCATTGGAGCAGCTCCGGTGAGCCGTAAGACATCAAGGCTGAAGCAGCACAAGACAGACATCATCAATCTCAAGTGAGATTCTAATAGCATCTCCAATAGATGATGTAAAATAGATGTAAAATTTACATCACCAAAAACCACCTAACTACAACAGATGAGGTAAAAACTGTTGACTCTGAACTTAACTGTCGAAACTGAAATTTACTGTGGAATCTTAATGCTACTGTCGAAAATGAACGCAATGGTAGCAGAGAGGCACTTGACATGTAGGTTAGGGAGGGCCTGCAGTTCATCTTCAACCTGCACCCCCCTGAGCCACCAGCCACCACCGGCCGAACCGCCGGCCCCAGCGCC
>NC_057813.1:286924734-286954869 GCF_018294505.1 Triticum aestivum | reverse complement strand
CTCTCCGGCGAGCCCTCGTCCCCGCTACGGGTGGTTCTTCCTTAACTCCGGCGAGCCCCCCAACCCCTGAAAATCGACTGACCCAAAAGTCGATTCAGATGACTGAAGTGTAGCTAAATCGGAGCAGAGCAGCAGCACAAGCGAGGGGGAGAGCAGCAGCAGCAGCTGGGCAAGCGAGCGATCGAGCGAGAGCCGGAGCAGCAGCAGCGCGAGCGAGCGAGCGAGAGATGGAGCAGCAGCAGCAGATCCGGCTGCTATGGACGCCGCCGCCGAAGGGGTCTCGCACTGGGGGAGAGCCACCATGGAGATGTCGCCCGCGGCACCGACTTCAAGGTAGCCACTCCACGGGGGTGCGGGATGGAGCACCGTCGGCGCCGGGAGGTCAAGTTAAGGAGAAGGTGCGATGCGATGAGTGTACAACCTCTTTGGTGGCGCCGAGTAGGCCTCAGCTTCGTCCGAGGAGTCGGTGAGGATGTTGCGGTTCCGGTGGAGTAGGTTAAGGCGGCGTTGTGGGGATGGAGCAGCCTTGATTGACGAGGCAATCGTCAGAGCATCTCCTTGGAGGTGGAGGACGGGGTGGCTGAACCGGCGGGACAACGAGATGGACGACGGATCCTCATCTAGGGAGGTGGACGAGGGACCTCGAGCTGTTGCGGTGGACGATGTCGTCGGGGAAGAGGCTTTGGCTGGGCAGCGGTGAGGTGGCGGACGAAGGAGGGTGGGGTTTCGCGGCTGGAGCGGAGAGTTTATGGCAGCCTGGGATTTCGAATGGCGAAAAGGGGGTTATGGGAAGGGGTGAACCATGACTTAGGGACGCGCTTGTCCAAAATGTAGGGTGTGTTACAAAAGTACCCCCCCCCCACCGATTTGAACTAGCGGCCCTTTCGGCTCAGTGTTAGAAGGGGGATTTCGCGTGTCGGGATTTGGCAGCTGGAGGGAGTTTTCGTGCGCGTTGTAATTTCGGGATAGCAAAGCGCGGGTTGTGAAGACGCCAGTTTTGGGAGCACGATATCTGAATTTTCGGGATATAACAAGACGCGGGTTGAATTTTAGGGACAAGCCTAACGTGTAGTAATATTATACTTGTACGTACCAAATCAATTCGCACTTCCCTCAACCAAAAAGAAAACAAAAAAATAAAACTATTCACACCACACAAAGAGAGAGTCTTGCCCTGTTTTATTATACAAATGCTATTCAAAGCTACTCCCTCCTTCCATCTATATAGGGCCTAATGCGTTTTTTGATGCTAACTTTGACCAAATATTAGAGCAATAATATATGGCATGCAACTTACACAAAGCACACTGTTAAATTCGTCTGTGAAAGGTTATTTCAATTATATAATTTTCACATTGTGCACGTCATGTACTATTAATCTTGTCAATAGTCAAAGGTGGTCTTAAAAAACTCATTACGCCCTATATAGATGGAAGGAGGGAGTATGAATCCATGTTATGTGCAATTAAATTTTTTTGCTTGCTATATAATGCATGTAACCTACTCATACCAACATTTTAGTGCATTCCAAATGTCTATACTACCGCTACAATTCAAACTAAATTTGAATTTGTTTCTCTATTTCAATAAGAAACTACAATCATGATTGTTGCCAACTTCAACCATCATTCGTGTATTACCTTAATAACACACCACATGATTACTATAGAGATAGATATGAGCTATGTGTACTACATGAACTCGAATTCTATTTTTTGAACTTGGTGTTGATTGCAAATAACAGTACATTTGATGTACTAACTATATATTCATAATCTAAACCATGTTACATACGTACACCATGTTTATCACACAAAGTATAATGCCCCGCCCCTTACATTATGACAAGTATTTACACCTGAGTTGCAAAAGCCACACATTAGCCCAAATTATAATCAATGTTCTATGTATTATACGTAGTACTAGCAAGATGCCCATGCGTTCCACAGAACATCAACATGATCAAGGGGCCTAATTTGCAAATATGGAGAGGGGTGTGTGTATCTTTTTACAAAATTTCCATAATTTCCTTCCTATACGCCAGATATAAATCGGATGGCCTATATTGCAGGATGGCAGGCCCACCATCATCAACAACTCCGCTTTTTTGTAAGAGTAGAGATAAAATATATTATATTTAGTATAGCATGTTCATAACCACACCATGTGTATCACCCTTATATATATTCACACATGCGTCGGTTTAAAACACTATGATAAATTCTTCAAATATCTGAATTCGCTTTTTATAATGAAGTATGATGTCAGGACCCCGACTCAATGCCACACCGATATAGCATGTAACACCTCATATCACTTTGCAGCCTCACGCACGGTATCCCCATGGGTGACGCCTTACCAGGCTCGGGACCGTTTGCGCCTTTTGGCACACGTATATGATAGTGTCGCTAGCATCCATATGAGAATGAGCCCAGGCTGACATGACTAGTCGTGAACCCAAAGTGGCAATAACTTATAGGGACAGGCATACATGACCCAGCAACGAACGTGTCGGTCATCAGCGAGTGAATCCGGGCTGTAGCAGCTGGGCTAGCAGGACTCGGTAAACCGGGATGTAGTAGGGTAACAGGACTCCGATAGACACCGCGTGACATTTCCCCATAGGGACAGACACAGGAACGAAGAAGGACACATGCCGGCTAGCCTAAGTGTTCCAGAGCAGTAGCAAGCTACCAAAGCTCAGTGGAAGCACTATGAGACATTCCCCGGTAAGAGAGGCTACCAAGGATAAACAACTAGATAATCAGGTCCCACACATACCAAGCATTTCAATCACATACACACAATATGCTCGATATGTGCAAATACAACATGGCATCACAACATGACTCTACAACTCAAGTATTTTATCCAATAGGCTCCGAGGAGCGAGATATTACAATCATGGGTCTCTCGACCCAGCATTCGGAGCATACAAGTCAAAGCACAAACGGAAGCCTAACATGTCTGAGTACAGACATCTACAAATGAAAAAGGCTGAGAAGCCTGACTATCTACCAGATCCTGCCGAGGGCACAAGATCGTAGCTGAGGTAACAAGCTAAACATCGAAGTCCACGTGGAACTACTAGCGAGACTGAAGTCTCTCTGCAAAATCATACATTAAGCAAACATGAGTACAAATGTACCCAGCAAGACTTACATCAGAACTAACTACATATGTACCATTATCAACAAAGGGGATGGTGGGTGTAAGTGCATCTAGTGCCACCCCTAGTTGGTTTTGGAGTATTGACAACAAAGTTGGTTGAGGGACTAATGCGTTTGTGAGAATTGCAGGATAACGCAGGTGGTGTCCCTCATTGATTCGGTTTACCTACCGGAGATGACCCCTAAAAATGTATGAAGACATTGAAGACAATGGTGGTATCAGAAGATATTCATCTTGAAGACTATGACATGAGAAGACATTGCGTGAAGACTATGGAGCGCGAAGACTGTGTGGTTTCGTTGTTTCCTTTTCTTCTTTGTTGAATCATAGGAACCACCGTACTGTTAAGTGGGGTCCAAGTGAACTAAGTCAGAGTGACTGAAGTGATGCTCAACTCAAATCCTATGTCTTCGAGCGAAGACAATGAGAGCAAACCTTATCCAGAGCTGGATGAGTCAGCTTTGCTTGTAGCCCAAGTAAAGTTGCTGCGTGTGTTTGAAATCTAACCGTTGGAACATGTGTCAGTTCCTTAGTGACCCAGGGTCATTTTGGACAAATCAGGTCGGGTTGCCTAGTGGCTATAAATAGCCCACCCCCTACACCATAAATTGGTGGTTGCTCAGAGTTAGTTTACGGCTTTTGTCGTTTTGAGAGCAACCCACCTCGAAGCCTTTAAGAGAGAAATCCTTGCGAGGACAAATCCCAAACACCCAGAGCCAAAGAGTGTTAGGCATCACTGAAGTCTTTCTGTCTGTGTGACCTGAAGACTTATTACACTTGAGGACTGTGTATCCTCCAGCCAGTTAGGCGTCGCGTTCTGAGCATCCAAGAGTCATTGTGGATTGCCGGGTGAACGAAGTCTGTGAAGGTTTGGAAGTCTACCTTGAAGACTTACTAGAGTGATTGGGCGAGGACTAAGTGTCCTTAGCTCAAGGGGAATAAGGTGAAGACACGGTCTTCTGAGTTGAATCTCAGCCTCCCTAACCAGACGTATAGTTGTCACAGCAACTGGAACTGGTCCAACAAATCATGTGTCTTCAACAAGTGACTGGTTCTATCTCTTCCCTCCTTTACTTTGAGTTTGTCTTCGTGAAGTCATTACTTATCTGTCTTATCTGATTGACTTCATTGCTTGACTACTATTGTTGATTGGCTTCATACTATCTTCCATCCTGATCCTACTACCTAGCTGCTATTAGTCTTCATACGTTAACGCTATTGCATACTTGACTATGGCTTGCTTGTTGTAGTTTGTCTTCTGCTGCATATCAATTAGGTCATTTCTATTGTTTGTCTTCGAAACTTCTACGTTTTTAAGACTTCGATAAAAATCACCTATTCACCCCCCTCTAGTCAATAACTAGCACTTTCAATTGGTATCAGAGCAAGGTACTCCCTTGTTCTGTGTGATTCGGTTTAACCACCTAGAGTTTAGCTATGTCGACTGCAGGGATAATCAAAGTCTCCGCTGCTTGCCCCGTGTTCGATGGAACAGAATATCCCTACTGGAAGAATAAGATGCGCATGCATCTTGAAGCCATTGATGTCGACCTCTGGTATGTCGTCAAGAATGGCGTTCCCAAAACTGGTGAAGGTGTCACCCCTACTGATGTCAAGAAGTTCATTCAACTGGACTCGACTGCAAAGAACATCATCTGTGGTCATCTGACCAAAGGACAGTATGGTCGTGTGAGTGCTCTGGAAACGTTAAAGCTAGTCTGGGACTGGCTGTGCAAGGTCAATGAAGGCGTATCTACACAAAGAGACCAGAGAATCAGTGTTCTTCGCAATCTCTTCAATCGCTTCAAGAGAAACGACAATGAAAATGTCCAGCTCACGTTTGATTGCCTCACCGACATCACAAATGAGCTTCAGGCTCTCGGCGCCACTGAGATCACCAAGCATGAAATTGTCAAGACACTGCTGAGATCACTTGACACCTCCTTTGACACCCTTGCCCTCATGATACAGGAACGTCCTGACTTCAAGACACTCAATCCGTCTGATATACTTGAGAGGCTCAATACACATGAGTTCCAGCTTTCTGAGAAAAGAGATATCTATGGCCCCAACTATGGTCGAACTCGTGCTTTGAAGGCAAAAGTTGTTTCCTCATCTGAAGAAGAAGAATCTGACTGCGGTTCTGACGATCCTGAAGACATTGGAAGGGAGCTTGCTATGCTTGTGAAGAAGTTCCAGAAATTCACCAAGAAGAAGGGCTTCAGAAAGTCTTCACGATCCAGTTCAAGAAATGATGAAGCTTCCACTCAAGACAACAAGAAGAGAACATGTCACAAGTGTAAGAAGCCTGGGCACTACATCTCTGAGTGTCCTCAGTGGGACAACAAGAAGAAAAAGAAGAAGAGCAAGGAATATGACTCTGATGACAAGAAGAAGAAGAAATCATCAAAGTCTTCTTCCAAGTCCACATCAAAATCCTCATCTCATAAGAAGAGCTCATCTGGCAAGGCTCGTGCTTTTGTTGTCAAGGAAATGGATTCAGAAGAGGAGTCTGCTTTTGAGGAGGCAGAGGTGGAATCTGAAGCTGAGTCTGACTCTGGCGTTGCAAGTCTGGCTCTGGCCATAGCCTACGTCGCAAAGTCCATCTTCAACTCTGAAGATAATGACTCCCACACCAACGCTGATGATGACAAGGACGATCCTGCTCCCACCTACTGCTTCATGGCACGCGGTGCCAAGGTAAAATCACGCGATGCTTACTTTCAAACATCAACTGAAGATGACTCTGATTGTGAATCTAAACCCAGCTACAAAACACTTCCTAAAATTGCTACTGAACAACAAAGGGCTATGGAACATACTCAAAAACTGTTAGACAAAAGCGATGACCTGTTGGACGCGGAAATGACACGTTCACAATCCTTAGTTGAAGACATAAAAAATCTTCATGCTAAGTATCAAGAACTTGAAAGTCTTCATGAGACGCTCTCAACCACTTATGAAAAGCTCTCCTATGATTATCTTCAAAGGAAGCAAGAGCTTGAGAAACTGAAAGCGTCTCATGAAGATCTTCAAAAAGAGAATGAGTCATTTCGCACTCAACAGATTAGTCCCGCTCAGGATGAATTTGAACCACCGTGCTTAAAATGCATTGAGCGTGATAACGTTGCCTCTGTTGCTGAATGTTCCACTGCTGCTACTGTTGCTCTGTCTTCAACTACTGATGTGGTAACTAACCCCTCTTCTGAGGATACCACTACTATTGCTGATGAAAATGCTAGGTTGAAGACATTGCTTGAAACAGGGATGTACAAAAGTTTGAAGGGACATCAGACACTCTGCGATGTCCTCAAAAAGCAGATTCTGAACCGAAACCCTAGGAAAGAGGGTGTTGGGTTCGAGAGGAAAATGAATGCTGATGGTTCCTATTGGAAGCCTGAGAAGTATCCCAAAACCACATGGGTTGCTGCAAAGGAACCTTCAGTGGATCCATCCACTTTATCTGGATTTACCTGTGCTAATCCTATTATCATTGATGAATCCTTTGATGCAAACTATAAACCGTTCAAAAATCAGAATGGTGAAGTGTTTGCCAGGTATATTGGTACTAACTGTAGGAATGGACCTCCTATGAAGAAGATCTGGGTTCCCAAAAGCTGCCTTGAGAATCTTCTAGTGAATGTCATCATGACACCACCAGGGAAGAAGACAAACCCTAGACCAAAGGCATCATATGGTCCAACGGCTTCATACGAACACAGGACTCACTTGAGTCACCCTAACGCCAATGTTTTGCAGGAAAATCATACTCAGACTCATGAATATGAGCGTGTGTCTTCAAACCGCTATGTTCATAGAACTAAGAACTTTTCTACTTATTCACATGAGTATCATTCATCTCCTGCAAGGCTATTTGCTAGGGCTTCAAAGCCGAAATTCTCAGATGCTGCACTTAGACTCATTGCTTCTAAGCCACCCCTGAAAATGTGGGTGGTGAAGAAGAATTAACTCTCTTTTGCAGAATGTGATCTCCAGTCAGCAATCAATGGCGTCCAATATTATTGCTGGGGACCTAAAACATAAAGGGACGCATGATAAAATGACTTACTATGTATTCCACATATGAATCTCTTATCTGTCATACTGTGTGTTCTAATCTTGATCTATGATGTGATAATCCTAGTATGCATAAAATGCTTATGCTTCACAACATACCTTGTGAAGCCTATCCTCCTAACTGCACTGTAGGGCATGTCACCAAAAGCTTCAGAATGGATTATTGACAGCGGATGCACTAATCATATGACTGGTGATCGAAGTCTTCTCATGGACTCAACCTTACGTCCATCCGACAAGAGTCAAATCACATTTGCTGACACTGGTAAAAGCAAAGTATTGGGTCTAGGTAGAGTTGCAATCTCTAGGGATCAACACATGGATAAAGTGATGCTTGTTGAATCCCTTGGGTTCAACTTAATGTCTGTCTCAATGCTTTTGTGACTTAAACATGATTGTGCTATTTGGAAAATATCGTTGCCTTCTACTAATGGAATCTGACAAATCTCTAGTCTTTGAAGGGTATAGGAAAGGTGATCTATACATGGTAGATTTCTCAGCAGGTCCACAGCTTGCCGTATGTCTTCTTGCAAAAGCTTCAGAATGCTGGCTCTGGCATCGAAGGCTGGGGCACGCTGGCATGAGGAACTTGCACACTCTCGTCAAGAAGAAGCATGTCATAGGCATCGAAGGTGTCAAGTTCAAGAAAGATCATTTGTGTGGTGCTTGCGAAGCTGGGAAGATGACGAGGGCCAAGCACCCCTCGAAGACAATCATGACTACATCTCAACCCTTCAAGTTGCTACACATGGACTTATTCGGACCTACCCACTACTCCACCCTCACAACAACGGCGTGTCTCTATGGCTTCGTCATTGTTGATGACTTCTCAAGATATACATGGGTGCACATAATTCTCTACAAGACTGAAGTGCAAGATGTCTTCAAGCGCTTCGCAAACCGAGCAATGAACAATTATGGCGTGAAGATCAAGCATATCAGAAGTGACAATGGCACTGAATTCAAGAACACAGGCCTTGATCTGTATCTGGATACAATGGGAATCACTCATGAGTTCTCTGCTCCATACACACCTCAACAAAATGGCATTGTTGAGCGCAAGAATAGAACCCTCATCGAGATGGCTTGAACAATGCTCGACGAGTACAAGACACCAAGAAAGTTCTGTCCTGAAGCTATTGATACAGCCTGTCACATCATCAACCATGTTTACATCCACAAGCTTCTGGGCAAAACATCCTATGAGCTCCTTACTGGCAAGAAGCCAAATGTCAGCTACTTCAGAGTCTTTGGTGCTAGGTGCTGGATCAAGGATCCCCATCACAAGTCAAAATTTGAACCCAAAGCTCACGAAGGCTTCATGCTTCAGGTCATCCACTCGAGAACCCATGTCTTTGTATCTCTGTTGAAACAGTGAATGTGCGATTTGATAAAACCAATGGTTCACAAAGAGAAATTCTGCCAAGTACACTAGATGAAGCTCCTTCAAGCGAATCTATCAAGCTGATGGGAACTGGTGAAATCATGCCTTCTGAAGCACAGCCTGAAGAGGAACTTATCATTTCTGCACCAAACCAACCTGAAGACAATGCTCAGACCGAAGACAATACTTCCAATGATGACAATGATCAGCATGAGCAAGGTCTTCGTCCAGTTCATCCTCGTGTTGCAAATGAAGTACAAATTGAGAAGATAATTGACAGCATCAACGCGCTTGGTCCAGTTACTCGCTCAACAGCAACACAGTTAGCAAACTTCTGTGGGCACTTTTCATTTGTGTCAATATCAGAACCCAAGAAAGTTGCTGAAGCTTTTATGGAACCCGAATGGATTCAAGCCATGCAAGAAGAACTTCAACTGTTCAAGCTGAATAATGTTTGGGAACTGGTCAAGCGCCCTGACCCTCGCAAGCATAACATTATTGGAACAAAGTGGATATATCAAAACAAGCAAGATGAGCGTGGTCAAGTCGTCAGAAACAAAGCACGTCTTGTGGCTCAAGGATATACTCAAGTTGAAGGAATTGACTTCGATGAAACATTTCCTCCTGTTGCTAGACTTGAAGCTATTCACATACTGCTAGCCTACGCTAATCATCACAACATCTTGCTATATCAAATGGATGTAAAGAGTGCATTTCTCAATGGCAAGATTGAAGAAGAAGTATATGTCGCACAACCACCTGGCTTTGAAGATCCAAAACATCCTGATATGGTGTACAAGCTAAACAAAGCACTGTATGGCCTCAAACAAGCTCCTCGCGCATGGTATGATCAAAGACTTCCTGAAGAGCAAAGGCTTCAAACCAGGATCCCTCGATCCCACACTCTTCACGAAGACATATGATGGCGAACTATTTGTGTGCCAAATATATGTGGATGACATTATCTTCGGCTGCACCAACCAGAAGTATAGTGATGAGTTTGGATACATGATGCAAGAGCAATATCAGATGTCCGTGATGGGAGAACTAAAGTTCTTCCTTGGTCTTAAAATTCGTCAGCAATGAAATGGCATCTTCATATCTCAAGAAAAGTACCTCAAAGATTGTCTGAAGAAGTTTGGAATGGAAGAATGCAAAGGTTATACGATGCCAATGCCAGCCAAACACCACCTTGGCCCCGACGACAATGGTAAAGAGTTCGATCAAAAGGTATACCACTCCACGATTGGTTCTTTACTTTATCTATGTGCATCTAAGCCAGATATTATGCTTAGTGTTTGCATGTGTGCTCGATTCCAAGCGGCACCAAAGGAATCGCATCACTTAGCTATGAAGCGAATTCTTCGATATTTGGCTTACACCCCAACACTCGGATTATGGTATACCAAGGGCTCAAAATTTGATTTGGTTCGATTCTCGGATGCTGATTATGCTGGTGACAAGGTGGATCGCAAGTCTACATCAGGGACATGTCATTTTCTTGGCCGATCACTTGTCTGTTGGTCTTCAAAGAAGCAGAACTGTGTATCACTCTCAACTGCTGAATCTGAATACATTGCTGCTGGATCCTGTTGTGCTCAGCTTCTATGGATGAAGCAAACTCTCAAGGATTATGGCATCAACCTGAAACAAGTACCTCTCTTCTGCGACAACGAAAGTGCCATCAAGATAGCCAACAATCCAGTCCAGCACTCGAAGACAAAGCACATTGAAATACGTCATCACTTTCTCAGAGATCATGTTATGAAGAAAGATATAGATATCATGCACATCAACACTGAAGAGCAACTGGCAGATATCTTCACAAAGCCCTTGGATGAGAGAAGGTTTTGCAAGTTACGGTGTGAGCTAAATATCTTGGAATCCTTGAATGTCCTGTGATCAGGCACACATCCTAACACTTATGCATGTTGATGACTTAGATGTGCAACACACAAAGTAATGTATATCTTCAATCAATGAAGATGTACACTCTGAGTGTGAATACATTAACATGGAATTTGATTTCGGAGCGCCACGATAATTATGCGCCGTGTCTGGGTCTAATACTTCCTATACGGTGGGTAACGCCACCACCAACTTTCTCTATTTGAAGTGTTTCACTCATGGCGTTATATTGCAATAACTTCGCATTTGGTTTGTCTTCAGTTTCAATTTATCTTCATGATATTCTACACTATGATGATTTGATTGTTTTCTGATATATATGTACTAGTGTTCTGTCCTCTACAGCATTCATTTATAGCTATGTCTTCAAGATTGGATCTTTTGAACTAAGTGAATGTGATCGGACCCTAACCTCTCTATGCTTCCTATCTCAAACTCTATCTGTCCAAATCATATGCATTCTATTGAAACTGTCGAATGTCTTCTCTGCGTCCTAGTCAGCAGAAGGCAAAGAGACAAACCTTAAATCTGTTTTAAATGACTTATCTTTATTGTTGAAATCCGGAGAAGCCGGAACAACTCTCCGACATGCCTGGTGGGTGTGGGAACGTGGGACAACTCTAAGTATGTTGCATGCTTGCCACGTACCCCTTAGATGTGAACCGCCAGGGGCACCAGCATAATTGCGCTGTGTCTCTCACCTACTTATAAATACTTGTCCCCTGCGATAAAGAAATCCTTCTTCCACCTCTCCACCTCCGTCAAAACCCTAGCGCCACCGCTAGCTCACGACGACGCCGGCAATGAAGCGCTTAGCTGCCGCGACTTCTCCGACGTCGTCCTCACGCCGGCCGCGGACATCGTCCTCTCCGCCGTCGCCGTAGGTGTCCTTCGTCGCCAAGTTAGGGCACGGTGGGCTGAACTGCTCGGTCTCCTATTCTTCCCATCTAGCAGTTCTTCATGCGGTAATTATAACTCTATTTTTACCACCTTTTTTATCTTCAAGATTCATCCTATTTACCAAAAGTAGTTTCTGCCTATTCAATGTTAGATCTATTCTGTCTGCATCTCATACTGCCGAGTCAATTCACTTAGATTTCCTGTCTAGTTTGATTCCTCACTTGTACTCATTCACGGATTGGTACAAATCTGGAACCAACTCACCTATATAAGTGAATGTCTTCGCATCATGAGGTCAATATCTTCAAACTGATTTATCTTCAAAATCTTCTGAGAATGCATATGACCTCTTCCCCTTCCCTCGCATCTCTAATGCTATCACAGGTACATGTCCGTGGAGAATCCCTTGGTTCTCATAGTCTGCATTCGTTTGCAGAATACTTACAGCATCATATCAATTCTCCTGAAGCCAGTTCCTGCTTGACTAGCAAGCGTAAATCTCTGAAGCCTCTAAACATATTGAAGCCATTCAGCTTGAAGTTCATGGCTGCAGAAAAATCAGCAAGGAAGGGTGGCAGACAGCGTCGTGGGGGAACATCAAGGGATCTGCCTGATGATCCGGCAGAAATGTATAAAACAGATCTTGAAGAAGATTACAATCAGCGCAAGACTCGAATCCAATGGATTCGACGCTATTGGGCTGAACAGTGGTACAAGTACAAGTTCGTCACCTAGGAGTACGCAGAGAAAAATGCCATCAAGAGCCCTTGGGGTGATATTCTCTATCGAGGCCTTCCCTCCAAGAACAAAGTTGAAGCCATTGCGCAAGAATTCTATCCTTGCATGGTCCGTGGACCATAGCCTAAAGAAGCCGACCCATCATCATTGCTCTGGTGTCGTGACGACAATCTCTTCAGGTGCAACTTCCAGTTTGCTAAGGCTTCGGCAAAGGAAAACAAGAAGTCACGGGGATTAGACTTCAATCCTGGTCCCTCTGCTCCCCGTGATGATGGCACACGTGAAGCTGAAGAAAACAGAATTGGCGCCTTTGCAAACCTTGATGACCTCATCTCCTACATCTTGGTACAAGGTGCCAAAGTGGATCATTCTGACAATGAGGCTGATTCTGATGAAGTCCCAGCTCCTCCTCCAAGGCCGCATAAGCCAAAGAACATTAAGGCTTCATCATCAGCTGCACCTCCAAAAGCTTCTCGTGTGAAGCCACTGGCCACTGCACCTCCTGAAGCCAGTGTGCAGTCTGAAGATCAATCCCGCATCTCCAAGAAGACGGAGAAGAAAAAGCAACTTGTCAGGCATACTGATCAAGCCTTGACTCCTGCCGCCATTCCGCGTGAAGAACCCATTGATCTATCAAGTGATGAAGATCTTGCTGATGATGCTCTTGAGCAGCTGATAAAGAGCAAGGAAGAAGCAGAAATCTTCAACAACTTGCCTCTCTTTGATGTGGCCATCATCCACAATTTCATTGATGAGTGGTTCGACACCCCCAATGTCAGCTTTGAAGATTTACAGCTTCCCATTGGCCTCAGTGTCGCCTTCAATGGTGCCATTGCTACTGAGCTGGCTCTCGCTTAGCAAATCGTTGAGCTCAAGAACAAGAGTGATTATGAGAAGGCTCAATTCAAGAAGCATGTGGCCAAGCTAAGTGTTCAAGACGTCCGAAACTTCAAAGTCATGCTGCATGAGCTTAAAGAAGCTTTTCTGAAGAAGCGCCAAGAAGCTCAAGGCTCTCGTGAGCGCATGAAGCGTTTGGCTGATAAGTGTGTGCTTGCCTACAATGAGGCTGAGAAGCGCAAGTCACTTGGCCGTCCTGGCATTGACCCCAGGATGGCTGCAAAGAAAAAGAAGAAGCTTTCTGCTGACCAACCTGCACCTTCAAGCCAAGAAGCCCCACACATTATCTTCCCGAGCAACATGACTGGCTCGAAGCCAAAGGTCACAACAACCGCTTCAGAACAGAAGAAGACGAGGGCTGCCGAGGCTGAAGCCAGAAAGAGGAAGAACACCGAAGCCTCTGATGCTGCTCTCTCCAAGAAGAAGTGCAAGACCAAGAAGAGTCGGGCTGCTCCCACAGAGCCCCTTGTTGTTGAACCCATCTCAGTGGTTCGTCCTGCATCTACATCCCAAGAACTTCGCATGACTGTTCATGAGCCTGCTTCCACAGAGGCTCCTGAAGCTGAAGATATACCAGCAGCTGAACCCACCGCTGCTGAAGACATTGGTCATGATGACAATGTTGAAGATGATGAAGTTCTTCCTCAGATCGAATATAATGTGGTATCATCGCCTGTTCGTACGAACAGCGAAAACATCAGCATTGGTCGTCCTCTGACGCCAATTGCTCAGGATGCATCGTGGGCTGATCACCCACAGCAACAAGACTCCCCCAATACTCCCCAACATCAACAAACCACACCATCCGTCCAAGTTGAAGAGGATGAGGACCTGCCCACTCCATCTCCAAAGGTGTCGTCTGTACTACAAAGGCTTCGCAAAGGACCAAGGCCTCAAGTCCCTCTTCCGAGCGTTCCAGAAGGAGAAGTGCACCATCAACCTGTTGCATGTCAAGTGTTCTCTGAAGCCACTCCAACTGTGAATGTCTCTGTGTCAGAAGCACAAGCTGCTGAAGACAATCTGGTTGCATCAGCCGATGAAGAACGTCAATAAGAACGTGTCCAAACTCCCCCCATGCCTGAAGAAACAGTTCATGAAGTGAACGTGTCTGTGCCTGACCCTCCAGCTCCTCAAGTGGAGGTTGAAAATCCTGAAGCTGCCACAACCAACGCAAGTGAAGCCAATGACGTTGTCATGGCTGAAGCTAATGTGGAGCTTGAACCAACCAATGTGCCTAAAGCTAATGAGGCCACTACACCTGAAGCTAACGAGGCAACTGCTCCTGAAGCACCTGTTGTGCAGCCTGAAGCCTCAGCTGGTGCCACTGCTCCTGTTCCGCCCCCAAGGCCCTATACAATCGAGCAAGCATACAACCATGGCGAGCTAATCACAGTAAGATGGCCCGTTCTGGTCCCTCCGCCTATTGTCTCTGGTCCTCAATTTGACTATCACATAGAGCATAGGCCTCAAGTCCAGAAGCCCAAGCCAAGACTGCCAAGGTTTCCTGGTACTGCCACCGCTGTCGGGTCTTTCAATGCAAATGGCTTCAAGAGCCACAACACATTCTTTGACAGCTCGAAGAACCCCTACACGAAGCCAAGAATATCATCAGATTGGTTCTGGAGTCATCAGCAGTGAAGCTATTACTCCTGTGTTCTGTATGATCAAGGGCACATTTTCCCTCATATGCGCCTTGACACTGAAGCCATTACTGGACTGCCCTGCTTAGAAGAAGCACTTGACTGCTTTCGTGATGTTGGCTGCTCAGTTTTGTCACAGATAAAGAACACTAGAATGAAGAGCTATTGCTTCAATTCTATGCTACTCTGCACATTCGCGGCTACAACAGAGATACGAAGACATGGGTTCTTGAGTGGATGACCGGAAATGTTCATCATGAAGCCAAAGCTATGGATATCATCGAGCTTACAGGGCTAGCCACTCCTGGAGAACTATATGAACCTGACTGTCTGCTACACCGCAATGCTGTAGAGAGTATCTTCCATAAGCCAGAACCCAATATGAGCCAGATGTTGAGCATGATGAAGCCCTTGCCATCTGACACTGAATATCCAACAGATTTCTTTGTTGAAGACCTTGAGTATCTACCTCGCACCATATATCATATCATCAGGCGAACTCTATGGCCTGTCAAAGGACATTCATCAGCGGCCAAGCTTGAAGGAGCTATGAAGACTTTGGTCTTCTATATTCTCAATGGCATCAGCTTCAACACTCAAGAGTTCTTCATCAGGCAACTTGCTGCTTCCGGCTCTGACCTGTTTGGTCTGAAGTTTTATGCTCCATGGGTCATGCGCCTCATCAAAAGACACTCATCTGTCAACTATCAGCCCTCTACTCGCAATCATATGATTTTTCTACCAGAGGTTGATATGCCAGTTGAAGCTATATACCCTGAACCTGCCAAGAAGCCTCTTTGTCTTCAGAATGCCAAGCACCAAAGCTTCACTCAGCCTATTGAAGGTGTTCAAGCAGCGACACGAATCTATCCTTTGGCTGGAAACACTCGTCTGCCTCATCGAGCACCCACTGAAGCCACTGAAAGCACCATTGCACAAAGGCCTCGGAAGCGTTCTCGCATTCTCAATGACCGAGAACTTCTTGTGGCCCTTCATCAGAAACAGGATAAGCATCATTTCTGGCTCAAGAGACAGATGCAAAGCCTCTTGGTAGATGTCAATCGCATTCGCAACCTTGCCACCAAGAATGCCTTTGTTGCTCATGAAACTTGCCGGCGATCATGGAAGAGTTTGACCCTGCTCAGTGCTGAAGCTGATCTTCAAGACGATGGCTTCAATGAAAGATTCCAGTTGACTCCACTCCTCCACGGACTACTGTCCTACGTCGTACTCCATCTCTTGAAGATTCTGAATATTCTTCCTCCACGGCAACGGTAAATGCCAGAGTGATCGATGGTGAAGATGATGCTACTTGACCACCTCCTACTACTGCGTGCATCGACACTGCACCAAGTTCATCTGCACCGCCACCCAACGACGACGACCCTGCTGCTTCACCTACTCATGTTGACGAGTAGATGCTCTATGTCTTCAAACCTTTTTGGTCCTTACTGACAAAAGGGGGAGAAGCGTATGAGTTGATAGTCTTCAAGCGGGTTCATATGGGCGGTTGCATTATATTTTGCTGGGTGCTTACAACTCTTGCCTTTTGAAACATTTGGTTCTCTGAGTTGTAACACCTAAACTTGATGGTCGTCTGCTACTTATTTGCTTCACTGTGATGCGATGATAAATTCCGCATGTGCGATGATAACTTCCGCACTTAGATCATTCTGCAGACGTCCATTTTTCATTATGCATGTCATTCTACTTGCTATATCAGTTCATGCATGATAAATTATCTTCATAAGTTGAAGTGGATCTCCACAAGTACAACCTGCCATGTGCATTTGCATTCCAAAAGCAAATTACTTACATGCACATCTTCAGGGGGGGCCCTTGCAACTTGTGAAGACTATTTCCTATCCTTACAATTTCACATATTTATCCCCGTTGAAAACTTCAACCAATTTGTCATCAATCACCAAAAAGGGGGAGATTGTAAGTGCATCTAGTGCCACCCCTAGTTGGTTTTGGAGTATTGACGACAAAGTTGGTTGAGGGACTAATGCGTTTGTGAGAATTGCAGGATAACGCAGGTGGTGTCCCTCATTGACTCGGTTTACCTACCGGAGATGACCCCTAAAAATGTATGAAGACATTGAAGACAATGGTGGTATCAGAAGATATTCATCTTGAAGACTATGACATGAGAAGACATTGCATGAAGACTATGGAGCGCGAAGACTGTGTGGTTTCGTTGTTTCCTTTTCTTCTTTGTTGAATCATAGGAACCACCGTACTGTTAAGTGGGGTCCAAGTGAACTAAGTCAGAGTGACTGAAGTGATGCTCAACTCAAATCCTATGTCTTCGAGCGAAGACAATGAGAGCAAACCTTATCCAGAGCTGGATGAGTCAGCTTTGCTTGTAGCCCAAGTAAAGTTGTCGCGTGTGTTTGAAATATGACCGTTGGAACACGTCTCAGTTCCTTAGTGACCCAGGGTCATTTTGGACAAATCAGGTCGGGTTGCCTAGTGGCTATAAATAGCCCACCCTCTACACCATAAATTGGTGGCTACTCAGAGTTAGTTTACGGCTTTTGTCATTTTGAGAGCAACCCACCTCGAAACCTTTTAGAGAGAAATCCTTGCGAGGACAAAGCCCAAACACCCAGAGCCGAAGAGTGTTAGGCATCACTAAGTCTTTCTGTCTGTGTGACCTGAAGACTTATTACACATGAGGACTGTGTATCCTCCAGCCGGTTAGGCGTTGCGTTCTGAGCATCCAAGAGTCATTGTGGATTGCCGAGTGAACGAAGTCTATGAAGGTTTGGAAGTCTACCTTGAAGACTTACCAGAGTGATTGGGCGAGGACTAAGTGTCCTTAGCTCAAGGGGAATAAGGTGAAGACACGGTCTTCTGAGTTGAATCTCAGCCTCCCTAACCAGGCGTACAGTTGTCACAGCAACTGGAACTGGTCCAACAAATCCTAAGTCTTCAACAAGTGACTGGTTCTATCTCTTCCCTCCTTTACTTTGAGTTTGTCTTCGTGAAGTCATTACTTATCTGTCTTATCTGATTGACTTCATTGCTTGACTACTATTGTTGATTGGCTTCATACTATCTTCCATCCTGATCCTACTACCTAGCTGCTATTAGTCTTCATACGTTAACGCTATTGCATACTTGACTATGGCTTGCTTGTTGTAGTTTGTCTTCCGCTGCATATCAATTAGGTCATTTCTATTGTTTGTTTTCGAAACTTCCACATTTTGAAGACTTTGATAAAAATCGCCCATTCACCCCCCCTCTAGTCGATAACTAGCACTTTTAGTGGGGTTTAACTGCAGCAAGCCAGCTTTGACTCGATGGCTATCCTGAACTACGACTGCAATGTAACTCTTTGAGGTGGCGCACACAAGTCAACATATTCACCAACCAATACACCACTATGGATCCGCTCCCGACTCCCTACGAGAACGCCATTCATAGCACTCACGCTTATCTTGCATATTTTAGAGTATCCACCTTCACTTGTCTATGAACAGTACAGGCAACCCAGAAGTCCTTTACCGCAGACACGGCTATTCAAATAGATAATGTTAACCTTGCAGGGGTGTACTTCTTCACACACGCTCTCACCACTTATCGCCGTTTACACGACATGTACTCGGCAACCTTCAAGCGGAAGCCCGGCGGGGGTGTCGGCCACGACCTGACTAACCACACAAGTCTCTCATCCAGGTTTATCGCCTATTCGGGTTCTATCCGCAAGGAGATCCGGCCGGGGTGTCTCTCATGGCCCCAAACGATGTGAGCAGGTTTCCCAAGCCCACCATCTGGGTGCCACTTGGTACACCGTGCCACTGCACCTAGTCTGTCCCAAGCCCACCTGTACCGGGTGCCACTTGGTAGACTACTAGCACTACCTACAAACACTAGAAACTAGTTGCAACTCCTGGACAGAGATCAGGTTGATTAATAAGCCGAGAGGGGCCGAGTTACCGGAACCCAATGTGTGGTAGTAGCTGTTCACGGATCACAAACACAGAACTCAGTTCCTGAGGACAGTTTCAATGAGACAACCCACCATGTACTCCTACATGGCCTCTCACAGCTACCTTTACCAAATCGTATTCACACACTTAGCTCTCAACAGTAGGACATGTTCATCACCATTCCAATTCATCCCTGATGAATCAGACCTGGCACAACTCTAAGCATAGCAGGTATGACAAACAAGCATGAATGGGTAGGCACATTAGGGCTCAAACAACTCCTACTCATGCTAGTGGGTTTCATCTATTTACTGTGGCAATGACAGGTCATGCAGAGGATAAAGGGGTTCAACTACCGCGGCATGTAGTAGATGAATCGTTGTTGTCCTAATGCAGTAAAAGAGAGCAGGAGCAAGAGAGTGGGATTGTATCGGAATGAACAAGGGGGGTTTTGCTTGCCTGGCACTTCTGAAGATAGTATAGTTCTTCATCGGTGTCATCGAACTCATCGTCGGAACCACGTCTATCGAGAGGGGACAAACACCGGCAAACAAGGAAGAACACAATCAATGCAATGCATAATATGATGCATGATCATGACATGGCAATATGATGTGGTTTGAGCTAATGCAACTAGCAACAAGTTAAATGGAGTTGGTTTGAACCCTAGGTTCAAATTCAAACTCCATATGTTATTATTCAAATGCCTTTATTTGTTTTGCACAAATCAGCAACTATAAGTTGTTCTAACATGCATGAAACCAGTACATATGGATAGATTGGGTTTTTCTGATCATTTTTCATATATAAATTACTTCATTCTGAGTTACGGTTGAATTTATGTGAATTTTGGAAGTTTATAACATTTTCTGGAATTTCCTGGCTATTTTAGAATTAAACTAATTCCAGAAAAGAGTTTACTATGTCAGCATGACATCATGATGACGTCAGCAGGTCAACAGGCGACCCAAGTTAAACTGACCGGTCGGGCCCACTCGTTAGTGACAGAGGGGCTAATCCCGCGTTGACTCGTGCTTTGACTCGTTGCTGGGCCCACTGTCAGTGGTTGTGAGGTGGTTAGCTGGCAGTGATTAACACTAATCACGCGGCCACGTCGGCACGCCAGAGTTTGGCCGGCGGCAACCTCAAGCCGCGACGGAAGCTCGCCGGAAAACCGCTACGGGGCTCGGTTTTGCACGTGGTTTGCGTCTACGGGTAACTGAAGGTGCACCGCGTTCAACTAGGCGAGCGACGGTGGCTGGGGTGGCCGGAGTAGGCGGTGACGGGGAGCTAGGCAGCGGCCGGAGTTCGGCCTTGGTGGTTTAGTAGATGTGGTGCACGGGGAATCTTTCAAAGGGGCTCTATGGACTCCTGGTGAAGCAAGGAGGGCGATGATGCGCGTGGAAGCCACTGCTTTGGGCTCTGGCCACGACGGCGCCATGGCCGGTGGTGGGGAGCTTTCGGGTGCGGCGGCTGCGCTAGCTAGGGGAAGCAATCCAACGCGGGGAGGGAGGAGGAAGGAGCAGGACCTCATTGTGCATCGTTTGGCGGCGTCAAAGGGCTCGGGGAAGGCCGGACGGTGTCGGAATCACGGCGGCGATCGTCGAGACCCGAGGATGAAGACGGCGGAGATGGCGTGGCTTCGGGGCACCCGGCGTTGCGTGGCTTAGCGATGAGGGAGAGGGCGACGCGTCAGAGCCGTTGGGCGGTACGAAGAGGGGTAGGGGGTGGTGGACGTGTAGACGGTGGACGGCGGCGACGAGCTTCGCTCGGGTGCGTGTGGGGAGAGAGCACAGGAGGGGAAGGAGCGCGGGGAGAGTGAGATGGTCTGGGGGGTTGTGTGGCGTGTTCCGGGCGTTGGGGGAGTGAAGCAGGCAGGGTGGAGGTGACGCTGGGTGGCCGTGCACGCGTCGGGCATGCGCCATGCGTCCGACTTGCGGGAGGAAGAAGACCTCCCTGCCCCTGGTGGGCTGGGCCAGCCAGATGGGCTGCCAGGTAACTCTCTCTCTCTCTCTCTCTGCCTTTTCTAATTCCTTTTGTTTTTCTATTTCTTTTCCTCTATTTTGAATTAGTAAAAATACTAACCCATTTAGTAAACTCCTGAAATAATTTGTGGACTCCCTCTCGATTATCCAGTGACCCACATTTAGTTTCAGAATTATTTGAGCACTTAAATTATTTATAGTATTTAAATGCCCAAAGTCAAATACAATATGATTTAATTCAAAAATTCAAAAATGATCTAAGAATATATTCATCATTTTTGGCAGAGGTTTCCACCTTTACCAGAAATCATGAACTTTTCTTGGGGACATTTTGGGTTTATTGAAAAATATTTTAATCCACCCTAGTTGAGTTGATTTAATGCTAGGGTTTGAACAATCCCAATTTCAAGTTTAAAAGAAATTTAGACATGATGCAACATGCAGATCCAACCCAAGTGCATTACTGGACTAGGGTTATGACAACTCACCCCCACTAAACAAGAATCTCTTCCCGAGATTCAAGACGTGAGGTGAGAGGAAAGGGGGTCACAAAACTATCACAATCTTCATGATCCAATTGCCCTTCTTGAAGATGTTGACTCATTGCTTCAAATTAATCTTGAAGTATTTGCTTCCGAGAAGTTCATCCAGCTATGACGATGAAAGAGGGGAAAACCCTATAGGATTTGATCTTCATAAAGATCGAGCGAGTCATGATCAACTCATGGAATGAGATGAAAGAATGCCTCTTGAGCTAAGACACAAGACACTCATCAGGGGTGAAAGAAACAGATGATGACAGTTCAACTCCGTGGGCAACAATTCCACGCTTGAGTAAGATGGTGCATGGTTTCAAAGTAGCGAGAAGATAATTGCCATGATACCATAACGACACATCTTAGAGGAGGTGACTCATGGAATCATCCCTTAAGTGGCAAAAAGTATTACCTTTGATTCAAAGATTATTGAAACTCTTTATACCATCTTAAGGCAAATCACAATCGATCATTTGGAGGAGTTCGGTAGAATGACATACTCGGACTAGTATGGATGATGTGGATTAACTTGTTGAAGACAACGCAATGGATGATTTTGCTTATCACCGGAAATGGATGGGACCCCTGGTAGGACCACTTCTGAAGATGATCCTGAACAACAATTGCTGAGAAGGGCAGTCCAAGGGAGATTGGCACAAGGCGGTGCAAGCTGGGAACAAAATGCAAATGTCGGAAATGTTCCAACCATCATATCTGCCTGAGATTCAGATCTAGTTGGTGTCAGGATATTCCATACTCATCATGTCTAGAAAGAAAAATGAAAGTTTGCAACACACATCGACGAGATGACATTGCGAGATTCTTGGGGAATGAACTACGATAGCAAGCTCCAAAACATGAGCTGGTTCTGCTACATATATGTGAACACGTTGTCCAAGACAAGCATGACCACATAAAAGTCTTATAATGAAACACTATCGAGTTCAGGTTAGGATCCATCATCAAGGATTTTGAAGTCTTTACGCGCGCTAGACTTCTTTTCCTTGAACAAATCAAACAGTGGCTTGGGGTGCTAGGAATTACGCATGGAGTGGAGGTAATTAATCTACCAAACCACAGAATACTTCGCACATGCATGACTGACTTGGGACGATTCCAGGGAAAGCAAAACTAACTTTCTCAAATTCACGGCGGCAACTTGCATCGAATGCACATGAATAAGAGGGAGTCACTTCTTTCGTCCAACATATGCTTCACGAATGGGACATGAAGATAATGCTTATAAAAGTTTCCAACACTAGCTTAATGTTCAACATGATTCATGGAGGAGACAAAATGCTGCTGATGGACTCAATAGCAACTCATCGGAATTTCCATATCACTGGACTTCCACCATCATGTGAACACGGTGATAGCATTGGTCAGACCAAAAGATGTAATGGTGTATGCTCGAGGGATCAACCATGAGTAAGACAACATTACGAACATCATTAGTTCTGATTTGACTTGACGATAGCCCATAGTCAAGTCAAAGGTTTTACAAGGCAATAGATCCAACAACTGATCTCGAGGACCAATCGATGGGGATATCATCTTTCTTCAACACACACACACACACACACACACACAAAAAAAAATATCCCTTAACATGAACTAAGTCAGACAAGCTTTTATCTTCCAACTCTCCAAGTTGTTGTTTGGCATAACCAACTAGCTCAGGGGTATCCAACACAGATTCTTGGAGAAAGAGTGGTTTATTGGAAAACTAACTTGATCACGAACTCAACATATCGGTCAGGGCACGACCTCGTGATACTTCCGTGAAGATATCCGGAAAATCACGAACCACCGATATGTCTCTAAGCTCGAGAACAATCTTGCTTTTCAAGGCAAGACAACATGATCAGAAGAGCAAAGGTTTGACAAAATCCTAACTCATTGATCGAAGAGTGCACCAGAAATAAGGACTAGGTAGCACAATCTATCTTAGAATGATGATTCAATAACCAACACGCTAAGAATGAGAATATTGTCCATTTACTACCAAGCAACTAGTTGCTAGGAGTATTGATTTCACACATCATGGTTCACTTGTCAGTATTCTGGTTGCAACAACACGGGAACCGAGGAACTAACAATGATGGCAAGAAGTATTACTGCGTCAAGAATTCATAAGAGGTGGTGCAATTCTTATGACACTCTTGACATAAAGATGGTAACACTCCAAGGTAGAGCAGAGCAGAGGCTGGGTTGGCATTTTGATCTACGGAATACAATTGCTTTGACCCAATCCTAGATATGGATGAGGTTTAGATTTAGTTTTATTTCTAGTTTTAGATTTAGTCTTAGCTTTCTCTTCAGGGGCTCATCTCAAGCCCTTGTCTGTATAGCTTGTGTTGTCTTGTTTTGTTTTGTTTTTTTAGTTCTAGTTTTAGCTAGCTCCCATAGATTGCTGTATAGTTTGTTTTTTTGTTTTTCTTGGTTCTGTGCTACTCTTTTTATATTTTAATAAAAATTGTAGTGGGGTTTTACCCTACTGTTCATAGTCAAAAAAAGATATGGATGAGGTATCGGAGTTTGTTTATCCTAGTCATTCCGAATAGAATGGCTCGACGGACCACAAGGATAATAGACACTGACGAACACGATGGCACAACTATTCCTGACTATCACTTGATAGACGGAGGTCAGAATACAACTAAAGAGGGACAACTCAAAGGAACATATATCTTTCTTAGTTGTGGATGCATAGATTAGTATATTGAACCAAGTTCAACAGGTTTCTTCCGGATAACCCATGCAGAAAGGTAGAGCTGGTAGAGTAACAACATAGAATCGAGAACTCATCAAGAGCACTCTAGTTGTTATCTTTCGGTTCAACGAGGAACTTCTGCCATAAATAGTTCATGGTATTGGAAGAAGGAAATACCACGGACCTTGAGGACTCTCGCAAAGGTTACTAATATCCTGAAGGAACTAGCAAACACTATCAACAAGAAGTAAGTAGGGTGAATCTCGGGTTCAAGAACCCAAGAATAGAATACCTACCAACTAAATGACATCACGGGATGCTTTCGAGAATGCTGGCCAGGATCATCACACTGGGAGTACAAAGCATTGCTAGATTACTGAGTGGTTCTCTAAGATACCTAGGGTCATAACAATAGCTCCAACATATATACTGAGGCAGTGGAGTACCTCAACACACTGGTTAGTGTGGTTAATCTAGCCTAAAAAGACATCGGAACGGTAAGAAGGGATTTGCAAATGCATCAGACTATTTACAAACCTGGGATGACTCAGACAGCATAATGGCTGTAAATGCTCAAAAGATTTGAGACATCCTGCAAAAATGGTGGCATAACCACTCAGAAGCACAATAACAAGGTTCTGAGACAACTATGAACACACAGAGGTATTATAAACTGAACCGGGGCTTAAATCCAACAATCTTACAAGTCTATAGATTAGTAACACGTGATCCTAATAGAAAGAAGGGATAGCCTAGTTCCTTAACCCCATAGGAAGATAAGATGACTCGGATCAGAAGGGCATAAGGTATAAGTAGTAAAAAGAGCCTTACGTTCCCGTCCACAATCAATTCCCTTATATAAGTAAAGAATTTCTAGACTCAACTTCGACCAGTTTGGCGTTGTAATCCTATAGGCAGTCGGGCTCTGATACCAAAACTGTCAGGACCCCAACTCAATGCCACACCGATCTAGCATATAACACCTCATATCACTTTGCGGCCTCACGCACGGTATCCCCACGGGTGACGCCTTACCAGGCCCGGGACCATTTGCGCCTTTTGGCACACATATATGATAGTGTCGCTAGCATCCATATGACAAGGAGCCCAGGCTGACATGACTAGTCGTGAACCCAAAGTGGCACTAACTTATAGGGACAAGCATACATGACCCTGCAACGATCGATCATCAGCGAGTAAATCCGGGCTATAGCACCTGGGCTAGCAGGACTCCGGTAAACCGGGCTGTAGCAGGCTAACAGGACTCCGGTAGACATCGCGTGACATTTCCCCGTAGGGTACAACACAGGAACGAAGAAGGACACATGTCGGCCAGCCTAAGTGTTCCGGAGCAGTAGCAAGCTACCAAGGCTCAGTGGAAGCACTAG
The DNA here is from genome assembly GCF_018294505.1 of Triticum aestivum. Taxonomy (NCBI): domain Eukaryota; kingdom Viridiplantae; phylum Streptophyta; class Magnoliopsida; order Poales; family Poaceae; genus Triticum; species Triticum aestivum. Next base: position 286,929,594 of record NC_057813.1, on the reverse strand, counting down.
GAGACATTTCCCGGTAAGAGAGGCTACCAAGGATAAACAACTAGATAGTCAGATCCCACACATACCAAGCATTTCAATCACATACACACAATATGCTCGATATGTGCAAATACAACATGGCATCACAACATGACTCTACAACTCAAGTATTTTATCCAATAGGCTCCGAGGAGCGAGATATTACAATCATGGGTCTCTCGACCCAGCATTCAGAGCATACAAGTCAAAGCACAAATGGAAGCCTAACATGTCTGAGTACAGGCATCTACAACTGAAAAAGGCTGAGAAGCCTGACTATCTACCAGATCCTGCCGAGGGCACAAGATCGTAGCTGAGGTAACAAGCTAAATGTCAAAGTCCACGTGGAACTACTAGCCAGACTTAAGTCTCTCTGCAAAAACACAAATTAAGAAAATGTGAGTACAAATGTACCCAGCAAGATTTACATCAGAACTAACTACATATGCACCATTATCAACAAAGGGGATGGTGGGGTTTAACTGCAACAAGCCAGCTTTGACTCGGTGGCTATCCTGAACTACGACTGCAATGTAACTCTTTGAGGTGGCGCACACAAGTCCACATATTCACCAACCAATACACCACTATGGATCCACTCCCGTCTCCCTACGAGAATGCCATTCATAGCACTCACGCTTATCTTGCATATTTTAGAGTATCCACTTTCACTTGTCTATGAACTGTACAGGCAACCCAGAAGTCCTTTATCGCGGACACGGCTATTCGAGTAGATAATGTTAACCCTGCAGGGGTGTACTTCTTCAGACACACTCTCACCACTTATCGCCGTTTACACGACATGTACTCGGCAACTTTCAATTGGAAGCCCAGCGAGGGTGTCGGCCATGACCTGACTAACCACACAAGTCTCTCGTCCAGGTTTATCGCCTATTCGGGTTCCATCCGCAAGGAGATCCGGCCGGGGTGTCGCTCACGGCCCCAAACAATGTGAGCAGGGTTCCCAAGCCCACCATCCGGGTGCCACTTGGTATACCATGCCACTGCACCTAGTCTGTCCCAAGCCGACCTGTACCGGGTTCCACTTGGTAGACTACTAGCACTACCTACAAACACCAGAAACTAGTTGCAACTCCTGGACAGAGATCAGGTTGATTAATAAGCCAAGAGGGGCCGAGTTACCGGAACCCAATGTGTGGTAGTAGCTATTCATGGATCACAAACAAAGAACTCAGTTCCTAAGGACGGTTTCAATGAGACAACCCACCATGTACTCCTACATGGCCTCTCACCGCTACCTTTACCAAATCGTATTCACACACTTAGCTCTCAATAATAGGACATGTTCATCACCGTTCCAATTCATGCCCGATGAATCAGACCTGACACAACTCTAAGCATAGCAGGCATGACAAACAAGCATGAATGGGTAGGCACATCAGGGCTCAAACAACTCCTACTCATGCTAGTGGGTTTCATCTATTTACTGTGGCAATGACATGTCATGCAGAGCATAAAGGGGTTCAACTACCGCAGCAAGTAGTAGATGAATTGTTGTTGTCCTAATGCAGTAAAAGAGAGCAGGAGCGAGAGAGTGGGATTGTATCGGAATGAACAAGGGGGTTTTTGCTTGCCTGGCACTTCTAAAGATAGTATAGTTCTTCATTGGTGTCATCGAACTCATCATCAGAACCACATCTATCAAGAGGGGACAAACACCGGCAAACAAGGAAGAACACAATCAATGCAATGCACAATATGATGCATGATCATGACATGGCAATATGCTGTGGTTTGAGATAATGCAACTAGCAACAAGTTAAATGGAGTTGGTCTGAACCCTAGGTTCAAATTCAAACTCCATATGTTATTATTCAAATGCCTTTATTTGTTTTGCCCAAATCAGCAACTATAAGTTGTTCTAACATGCATGAAACCAGTACAGATGGATAGATTGGGTTTCTCTAATCATTTTTAATATATAAATTATTTCATTCTGAGTTACGGTTGAATTTATGTGAATTTTGGAAGTTTATAACATTTTCTAGAATTTCCTGGCTATTTTAGAATTAAACTAATTCCAGAAAAGAGTTTATTGTGTCAGCATGACATCATGATGATGTCAGCAGGTCAACGGGCGACCCAGGTCAAACTGACCGGTCGGGCCCTCTGGTCAGTGATAGCGGGGCTAATCCCGCGTTGACTCGTGCTTTGAATCGCTGCGGGGCCAATTGTTAGTGGTTGTGAGGTGGTTAGCTGGCAGTGATTAGCACTAATCACGCGGCCACGTCGGTATGCCGGAGTTTGGCCAGCGGCGACCTCAATCTGCGGCGGAAGCTCACCGGAAAACCTCTATGGGGCTCGGTTTTGCACGTGGTTTGCGTCTACGGGTAACTGAAGGTGCGCTGCGTCCAACTAGGCGAGCGACAATGGCTGGGGTGGCCGGAGTAGGCGGTGATGGAGAGCTAGGCGACGGTCGGGGTTCGGCCTCGGTGGCTTAGTCGTTGTGGTGCACGGGGAAGATTGCAAAGGGGCTCTATGGACTCCTGGTGAAGCAAGGAGGGCGATGATGTGCGTGGAAGCCACTGCTTCGGGCTCTGGCCACGACGGCGCCATGGCCGGCGGTGGGGAGCTTTCGGGTGCGGCGGCTGCGCTAGCTAGGGGAAGAATCCAATGCAGGGAGGAAGGAGGAAGGAGCAGGACCTCACTGCGTGTCGTTTGGCGGCGTCGAAGGGCTCGGGGAAGGTCGGACAGCGTCGGAATCACGGCGGCGATCGTCGGGACCCGAGGATGAAGACGGCGGAGATGGCGTGGCTTCGGGGCACCCGGCATCGCGTGGCTCAGCGATGAGGAAGAGGGCGACGCGTCAGAGCCGTTGGGCGGTACGGAGAGGAGTAGGGGGACGGTGGACGTGTGGGCGGCAGACGGCGGTGACGAGCTTCGCTCGGGCGCATGTGGGGAGAGAGCAGAGGAGGGGTAGGAGCGTGGGGAGAGTGAGAGGGTCTGGGGGGTTGCGTGGCGTGTTCAAGGCGTTGGGGGAGTGAAGTAGGCAGGGTGGAGGTGGCGCTGGGTGGCTGTGCATGCATCGGGCATGCGCCGTGCGTCCGACTGGCGGGAGGAAGAAGACCTCCCTGCCCCTGGTGGGCTGGGCCAGCCAAATGGGCTGCCAGGTAACTCTCTGTGTGTGTGTGTGTGTGTGCCTTTTCTAATTCCTTTTGTTTTTCTTTTTCTTTTCCTCCATTTTGAATTAGTAAAAATACTAGCCCATTTAGTAAACTCCTGAAATAATTTGTGGACTCTCTCTGGATTATCCCAGTGACCCACATTTAGTTTCAGAATTATTTGAGCACTTAAATTATTTATAGTATTTAAATGCCCAAAGTCAAATACAATATGATTTAATTCAAAAATCCAAAAATGATCTAAGAATATATTCATCATTTTTGGCAGAGGTTTCCACCTTATCCAGAAATCATGAACTTTTCTTGGGGACATTTTGGGTTTATTGAAAAATATTTTAATCCACCCTAGTTGAGTTGATTTAATGCTAGGGTTTGAACAATCCCCATTTCAAGTTTGAAAGAAATTTAGGCATGATGCAACATGCAGATCCAACCCAAGTGCATTACTGAACTAGGGTTGTGACATATGATCTCTATTCGTCTTTTACACCCACACAATCCTCTTATCTTTGTAGCTAGCGCTAACTTTCTCTCATGCATGCACGCACCCGCATCCCTCTCACCCTCCCTCGGCATTCTCTAGCTCCATCGCGCAAATTCATCTTTTCACTTTAGGTCGTTCACCCATGGTGTGTGTAGGCCCCCCAGCTCCTTCTTTACGGCACACATCGATCGATATGCCTCTCTAGCCAGGTGTGCCTAGCACAAACACAAGCTTCCCCTCTTCTCTTATCACCGTCCATGCCTCACTCCCACCACTCTTTTCATCAATCTCGTACTCGCACACTCCTTCCCCTCGATATAGTATGCCTCTCGTGCCACCTCCTAGATGCATCCCTCTCTCTCTATCCTTCTCCCCGTGCCTCATTTGCTTCTAACACACACATGCATGTATACCAATCGATCTCCCAACATATACCTAGATCGACTTTAACTATTGCCGCCCCCATTGATCGACGTACCTCACAAGTTATATCTCTCCTTTCTCTAACAAAGGGTGATTGATCTTCCTATGTAGTTACGTCTTCTTACCACGGCCATATCGTCCCCCCTCACCATCCGTGCATGCCTCCTGACCCGTTTCTCACACGCACGTGCATAGACAAGCAGCCATCTCCTCTCTTGTTGATATTGCGGGCGTGCCCTCCGTTTGTCTAGCAAGCCTATCCCACCATTTGTTAGAAGCAACTCCACTACCACCCCCTCCAACACTCTAGCTCTGTCTCTCTCCCAACCTTATTCCTCTCCTACACATATGCATTGATGTCGATCGATCTCCCTTAATACATGAGGTAGATTGATCTCCTTAATACATGAGGTAGGCCTCTCTCCTCCTCCACACATATACCAGCCATTGTACCTCTATAGTTAATTAGTCCTCCCTCTCCCCCCACCACACACCGATAGTCGAGCACTGTAGGTAGGTATCCATGCCACAGAGACAAACTGCACATGTCCCCTCTCACATTCTAGTAGGCTAGCCACTCTATATCTTTGGCGTGGGCACACACAAATTCGATGGCACTCTTTATCGATCGCGCACGCGCACACACACACATCATCCCTCTCTTTGATTCTATGGACACCTCAAGTCGATGATACCTCCACTCTCTTCTCGTGGATCGCCCCCTCTATATATATGATATATCTAGGACTCTATTCCACACACATTGCACATGTTACATTTTTTGATTGACCC